>NC_057797.1:68868859-69142931 GCF_018294505.1 Triticum aestivum
AATATACTTGGTATTCAAGATTTGTAAACCTTTCTTTTGATTGCGTTGAATACTACGAAAAAAAATTATGCTTGATAATTGTTTTGAGATATGAGGATGGTGATATTAGAGTCATGCTAGTTTAGTAGTTGTGAATTTGAGAAATGCTTGTGTTAAAGTTTGTGATTCCCGTAGCATGCACGTATGGTGAACCGTTATGTGATGAAGTCGGAGCATGATTTATTTATTGATTGTCTTCCTTATGAGTGGAGGTCGGGGACGAGCAATGGTCTTTTCCTACCAATCTATCCCCCTAGGAGCATGCACGTAATACTTTGCTTTGATAAACTTCTAGATTTTTGCAATAAGTATATGAGTTCTTTATGACTAATGTTGAGTCCATGGATTATACACACTTTCCTTCCTTCCACCATTGCTAGCCTCTCTAATACCGCACACTTTTTGCCGGTATCATACACCCACCAAATACCTTCCTCAAAACAGCCACCATACCTACCTATCATGGCATTTCCATAGCCATTCCGAGATATATTGCCATGCAACTTTCCACCGTTCCATTCATTATGACACGCTCCATCATTGTCATTTTGCTAGGATGATCATGTAGTTGACATCGTATTTGTGGCAAAGCCACCATTCATAATTCTTTCATACATGTCACTCTTGATTCATTGCATATTCCGGTACACCGCCGAAGGCATTCAGATAGAGTCATATTTTGTTCTAAGTATCGAGTTGTAATTCATGAGTTGTAAGAAAAATAAAAAGTGTGATGATCGTCATTTTTAGAGCATTGTCCCAAGTGAGGAAAGGATGATGGAGAATATGATTCCCCCATAAGTCGGGATGAGACTCCGGATGAAAAAAAGAGACCATAAAAAAAGAGAAGGCCCAAAATAAAAAAATGAGAGAAAAAGAGAGAAGGGACAATGTTACTATCCTTTTACCACACTTGTGCTTCAAAGTAGCACCATGATCTTCATAGTAGAGAGTCTCTCATGTTATCACTTCCATATACTAGTGGGAATCTTTCATTATAGAACTTGGCTTGTATATTCCAATGATGGGCTTCCTCAAAATGCCCTAGGTCTTCATGAGCAAGCAAGTTGGATGCACACCCACTTAGTTTCTTTTGTTGAGCTTTCATATACTTATAGCTCTAGTGCATCCGTTGCATGGCAATCCCTACTCACTCACATTGATATCTATTGATGGGCATCTCCATAGCCCATTGATACTCCTAGTTGATGTGAGACTATCTTCCCCTCTTTTTGTCTTCTCCACAACCACCATTCTATTCCACATATAGTGCTATATCCATGGCTCACGCTCATGTATTGCGTGAAGGTCGAAAAAGTTTTGAAAATGTCATAAGTATGAAACAATTGCTTGGCTTGTCATCGGGGTTGTGCATGATTTAAATACTTTGTGTGGTGAAGATAGAGCATAGCCAGACTATATGATTTTGTAGGGATAGCTTTCTTTGGGATGTTATTTTGAGAAGACATAATTGCTTTGTTAGTATGCTTGAAATATTATTATTTTTATGTCAACATGAACTTTTGTCTTGAATCTTTTGAATCTGAATATTCATACCACAATTAAGAAGATTTACATTGAAATTATGCCAAGTAGCACTCCGCATCAAAAATTCTATTTTTATCATTTACCTACTCGAGGACGAGCAGGAATTAAGCTTGGGGATGCTTGATACGTCTCCAACGTATCTATAATTTTTGATTGCTCCATGCTATATTATCTACTGTTTTGGACATTATTGGGCTTTATTATCCACTTTTATATTATTTTTGGGACTAACCTATTAACCGGAGGCCCAACCCAGAATTGCTGTTTTTTGCCTGTTTTAGGGTTTCGAAGAAAAGGAATATCAAACGGAGTCCAAACGGAATGAAACCTTCGGGAACGTGATTTTCTCACTGAATACAACTCAGGAGACTTGGACCCTACGTCAAGGCACGTAACAGGAGGCCACAAGGTAGCGGGGCGCGCCCTACCCCCCCAGGCACGCCCCCACCCTCGTGGGCCCCCTGTTGCTCCACCGTCATACTTCTTCCTCCTATATATATCCACGTACCCCCAAACGATCAAATACAGAGCCAAAAACCTAATTCCACCGCCGTAACTTTCTGTATCCACGAGATCCCATCTTGGGGCATGTTCCGGTGCTCCGCCGGAGGGGCATCGATCACGGAGGGCTTCTACATCATCATCGAAGCCTCTCCGATGATGTGTGAGTAGTTTACTTCAGACCTACGGGTCCATAGTTAGTAGCTAGATGGCTTCTTCTCTCTTTTTGGATCTCAATACAATGTTCTCCCCCTCTCTTGTGGAGATCTATTCGATGTAATATTCTTTTTTGCAGTGTGTTTGTTGAGATCGATGAATTGTGGGTTTATGATCAAGTCTATCTATGAATAATATTTGAATCTTCTCTGAATTCTTTTATGTATGATTGGTTATCTTTGCAAGTCTCTTGGAATTATCAGTTTGGTTTGGCCTACTAGATTGGTTGTTCTTGCCATGGGAGAAGTGCTTAGCTTTGGGTTCGATCTTGCGGTGTCCTTACCCAGTGACAGAAGGGGCAGCAAGGCACGTATTGTATTGTTGCCATCGAGGATAACAAGATGGGGTTTTTATCATATTTCATGAAACTATCCCTCTACTTCATGTCATCTTGCTTAAGGCGTTACTCTGTTTTTAACTTAATACTCTAGATGCATGCTGGATAGCGGTTGATGAGTGGAGTAATAGTAGTAGATGCAGGCAGGAGTCGGTCTACTTGTCTCGGATGTGTTGCCTATATACATGATCATACCTAGATATTCTCATAACTATGCTCAATTCTGTCAATTGCTCAACAGTAATTTGTTCACCCACCGTAGAATACTTATGCTCTTGAGAGAAGCAACTAGTGAAACCTATGGCCCCCAGGTCTCTTTCTCATCATATCAATCTCCATCACTCTATTATTGCTTTGCTTTTACTTTTTTACTTTGCATCTCTATACCAAAAATACCAAACATATTATTTATCATCTCTATCAGATCTCACTTTTGTAAGTGACCGTGAAGGGATTGACAACCCCTAAGCGCGTTGGTTGCGTTGAGCTATTGTTTTTGTGTAGGTATGAGGGACTCGCGCGTAGCCTCCTACTGGATTGATACCTTGGTTCTCAAAAACTAACGGAAATACTTACGCTACTTTGCTGCATGATCCTCTCCTCTTCGGGGAAATCGAACGCAGTGCTCATGAGGTAGCAAGAAGAATTTTTGGCGCCGTTGCCGGGGAGTCTGCGCAAAAGTCAACATACCAAGTACCCATCACAATCCCTATCTCCCGCATTACATTATTTGCCATTTGCCTCTCGTTTTCCTCTCCCCCCAATCCACCCTTGCCGTTTTATTCGCCCTCTCTCTCTCTCTATCGCCCCTCTCTATTTGCCTCTTTTTGCCCGTTTGCTTTTTGTTTGATCGTGTGTTAGTTTGCTAGCTTGTCGTTATGTCAAGTCCTTTACCTTCTGCCTCTATGTCTGAAATTGGGGAAACTATTGTCGATATGGACAATAATAATATCATGAAAAACTCGGATGCACCTGCTAAAGAACCTACCATCTTTCAAACAAAAAAATTCCGTGTTGGTAGTGGTAATATTATTGGAAAAAGAGTTATTCAAGATTTCTTTACTTTTGCCAGTGCTTTACCTTCTATGGGTAGTTCTATCCTTCACAGAACTAGTAGTCTTGCGGACACTATTGCCATGCTTGTAGTTGAACTTGAAAGACAATTCATGCACATGCGTCCTTCCATACAAAGGATTTTTCCGGAATTTTCTAATATTGAGCATTCTTCTGTTAAGCGTGCCGCTACTATCTTTTTGGCTCATGAGTTTAGATTCATAATAAAAGAAGCCAAAGAAATCTTTGCGCATTATAGGGTGGACGCTTGTTGTCCTCCCATATAGACTATCCTCTTTGATCAAGAAGAAATATTGCGTTTTCAATCTCTAGACTATGTTGCTTTCAATGAAAATCTTAGAAAAAGGGTTCCTACCAATGTTTTAGTTGATAGAATTTCTGAACTTAATGATGATTTGGCTATTCGAAATAATGAACTAGGATATTCTCTTGAATATAGGCTCACAAAATTCTGTCAAAATAATGCTTATAATGATGAATTGGTTGTGCATTATGAAGGACCAAAGGAGGAACCTATACCTCCCAAGGTTGATCTTCTGGACTTTTTCCCCGTTAAATTTAGCCCTTTTGATTACTTTTGCTTGCCTCAAAGAAAACTTGCTGCCGAACGTAGAGAATATGAAATGAGTTTTAATAATCTATCTTACTATTATGGTAATACCTAGACCAATTCTTGCTTGTTATGCCTAGCTAGGGGCGTTAAACGATAGCGCTTGTTGGGAGGCAACCCAATTTTATTTTTATTCCTTGCTTTTTGCTCCTGTTTATTAATAAATAAATTATTTAGCCTTTGTTTTTGTGACGCCCCCGATTCAATCATACACTAATCATACACGCAAACGTGTACGATCAAGATCAGGGACTCACGGGAAGATATCACAACACAACTCTACAAATAAAATAAGTCATACAAGCATCATATTATAAGACAGGGGCCTCGAGGGCTCGAATACAAGAGCTCGATCATAGATGAGTCAGTGGAAGGAACAATATCTGAGTACAGACATAAGTTAAACAAGTTTGCCTTAAGAAGGCTAGCACAAACTGGGATACAGATCGAAAGAGGCGCAGGCCTCCTGCCTGGGATCCTCCTAAACTACTCCTGGTCGTCGTCAGCGGCCTGCACATAGTAGTAGGCACCTCCCGATTAGTAGTAATCATCATCGACGGTGGCGTCTGGCTCCTGGGCTCGAACGTTTGGTCGCAGCAATCGAGTATAGAAAGGGGGAAAAGAGGGAGCAAAGCAACCATGAGTACTCATCCAAAGTACTTGCAAGCAAGGAGCTACACTACATAAGTATGCATTAGTATCAAAGGGAATAAGGGTATCATATGTGGACCGAACTGCAGAAAGCCGGAATAAGAGGGGGATAGCTAATCCTTTCAAAGACTACGCTTCTGGTAACCTCCATCTTGCAGCAGGAGAAGAGAGTAGATGGTAAGTTCACCAAGTAGCATCGTGTAGGATAATCCTACCCGGCGATCCTCTCCTCGTCTCCCTATTAGAGAGCGACCACCGGGTTGTATCTGGCACTTGGAAGGGTGTGTTTTATTAAGTATCCGGTTCTAGTTGTCATAAGGTCAAGGTACAACTCCAAGTCGTCCTGTTACCGAAGATCACGACTATTCGAATAGATTAACTTCCCTGCAGGGGTGCACCACATAACCCAACACGCTTGATCCCATTTGGCCGGACACACTTTCCTGGGTCATGCTCGACCTCGGAAGATCAACACGTCGCAGCCCTACCTAGGCACAATAGAGAGGTCAACACACCGGTCTAAATCCTATGGCGTAGGGGTCTGGGCCCATCGCCCATTGCACACCTGCACGTTGCGAGGGCGGCCGGAGAGCAGACCTAGCAACCTCCATTACAAAGGAAGTTGCGTTACGCGGTCCAACCCGGCGTGCGCCGCTCTGTCGCTGACGTCACGAAGGCTTCGGCTGATACCACGACGTCGAGTGCCCATAACTATCCCCGCGTAGATGGTTAGTGCGTATAGGCCAGTGGACAGACTAAGATCAAATGCCAAGATCTCGTTAAACGTGTTATCTTGAAATAACCGCGAACGCCGACTAGGGCCAGGCCCACCTCTCTCCTAGGTGGTCTCAACCCGCCCTGTCGCTCCGCCACAAAGATCCACCCAGAGGGCCATCGGGACAAAGGTCCTTTCATCCCCCAATCCGTGAATCACTCGCGGGTACTCCTCGAGCCAACCCGACTTTAGTCATCACATGTATCATGTATAAAGTATATAGTATATGCCCGTGATCACCTCCCGAATGATCATGGCCCGATAGTATAGCATGGCAGACGGACAAGAATGTAGGGACACTGATGATAAACTAGTATCCTATACTAACCATTAGGATTGCAGGTAAAGATAACAACAGTAGTAGCAAGGACAGGCTATGCATCAGGATAGGATTAACGGAAAACAATAACATGCTACACTACTCTAATGCAAGCAGTATAGAGAAGAGTAGGCGATATTTGGTGATCAAAGGGGGGGCTTGCCTGGTTGCTCTGGCAAGAGAGAGGGGTCGTCAACACCGTAGTCGTACTGGGGATCGCCGGCAGTCTCGGGGTCTACCGGAAAGAAGTAATGGAGGGGGAACACAATAAATAACAAAGCAATCAAAGCAACAGAAGGCATAACATAGCAATACGCGGTGCTAGGTGTGCCCTAACGCAGTACTAGGTGATACCGGGAAAGGGGGGAAACATCCGGGAAAGGATTCCCGGTGTTTCGTGTTTTCGGATAGATGAACCGGAGGGGGAAAGTTGCGAGTTCGATAGGTTAGGGATGTGTGGAGGACGAACGGGCTGCGTATCCGGATTCTTCTCATCGTTCTGAGCAACTTTCATGTAGAAAGTATTTTCATCTGAGTTATAGTTTATTTTATATGATTTTCTAAAGTTTTAAATCATTTTTAGAATTTATTTAATTAATTTAATTCAACATTATCCAGATTAGTGCATGCTGACGTCATCATGACATCAGACGTCATCATGACATCAGCATGACGTCAGTAGTCAACAGAGGTGTTGACTGGTCAAACTGACGTGTGGGTCCAGTGGGACCCACCTGTCATACACTATTTTAGGTTAATCGGGGTTTAGGTTAATTAGTTACGCTTAATTAGTTAACTAAAATGATTTGGTTAAACTAATATAGAATTAATTAATTAATTGTGAGGACCCCGACTCAATGCCACATAGATCTAGCATGTAACACCTCATATCACTTTGCGGCCTCACGCACGGTATTCCCACGGGTGTCGCCTTACCTTTACCCGGGACCGTTTGCGCCTTTTGGCACACGTATATGACAGTGTCGCTAGCATCCATATGATAAGGAGCCCGGGCTGACATGGCTAGTCGTAAACCCAAAGTGGCACAAACTTACAGGGACAGGCATCCATGACCCAGCATCGAACGTGTCGGTCATCAGCGAGTGAATCCAAGCTGTAGCACTGGGCTAGCAGGACTCCGGTGAACCGGGCTGTAGCGGGCTAACAGGACTCCGGTATTCATCGCGTGACATTTCCCCGAAGGGACAGACACAGGAACGAAGAAGGACACATGCCGGCCAGCCTAAGTGTTCCGGAGCAGTAGCAAGCTACCATGGCTCAGTGGAAACACTAGGAGACATTTCCCGGTAAGAGAGGCTACTAAAGATAAACAACTAGATGGTCAGATCCCACACATACCAAGCATTTCAACAACATACACACAATATGCTCGATATGTGCAAATACAACATGGCATCACAACATGACTCTACAAATCAAGTATTTTAATCAATAGGCTCCGAGGAGCGAGATATTACAAACATGGGTCTCATGACCCAACAATCAGAGCATACAAGTCAAAGCACAAGCGGAAGCTATCATGTCTGAGTACAGACATCTATAAATGAAAAAGGCTGAGAAGCCTGACTATCTACCAGATCCTGCCGGGGCACAAGATCGTAGCTGAGGTATCAAGCTAAACGTCGAAGTCCACGTGGAACTACTAGCGAGACCGAAGTCTCTCTGCAAAAACATAAAATAGGCAAACGTGAGTACAAATGTACCCAGCAAGACTTACATCAGAACTATCTTCATATGCATCATTATCAACAAAGGGATGGTGGGGTTTAACTGCAGCAAGCCAGCTTTGACTCGGTGGCTATCCTGAACTACGACTGCAAGTAACTCTTTTGAGGTGGCGCACACGAGTCCACATATTCACCAACCAATACACCACTATGGAACCGCTCCCGTCTCCCTACGAGAACGCCATCCATAGCACTCACGCTTATCTTGCGTATTTTAGAGTATCCACTTTCACTTGTCTATGAACTGATATAAGCAACCCAGAAGTCCTTTACCGCGGACACGGCTATTCGAATAGATCATATTAACCCTGCAGGGGTGTACTTCTTCACACACGCTCTCACCACTTACCGCCGTTTACACGACATGTACTCGGCAACCTTCAAGCGGAAGCCCAACGTGGGTGTCGGCCACGGCCTGCCTAAACACTCGAGTCTCTAGTCCAGGTTTATCGCCTATTCGGGTTCCATCCATGAGGAGATCCGGCCGGAGTTTCGCTCACAGCCCCAAACGATGTGAACAGGGTTCCGTGACACCAAACGGGCGCCCGGTTTACCCGGCCACGTGCCTACCGCATCACAGCCCACCCCTACGGTCAGCGCTGCGCACGGCCTCCAGCATACTACAAACACCAGAAACTACTTGCAACTCCTGGACAGAGGACAAGGGTGATTAAGAAGCCGAGAGGGTCCATTGGTTTCGGGCCCAATGCGTGGTAGTAGCTGAATCATGGATCACAAACACAGAACTCAGTTCCTGAGGACGGCTGCAATGAGACAACCCACCATGTACTCCTACATGGCCTCTCACCGCTACCTTTACCAAATCGTGTTCACACACTTAGCTCACACACAGTAGGACATGTTCACACACCTCTGATTCATCCCCAATGAATCAGACCTGACTCAACTCTAAGTAGTAGCAGGCATGACAAACAAACATGAATGAGTAGGCACAACAGGGCTCAAACAACTCCTACTCATGCTAGTGGGTTTCATCTATTTACTGTGGAATGACAGGTCATGCAAAGGATAAAGGGGTTCAGCTACCGCAGCAAGTAACAGATGAATCGATGTTGTCCTAATGCAGTAAAAGAGAGCAGGAGCGAGAGAGTGGGATTTTATCAGAATGAACAAGGGGGTTTTGCTTGCCTGGCACTTCTGAAGATAACATTGAGTCTTCATCAGTGTCAACGATCACATCATCGGTATCACGTCTATCGAGAGGGGACAAATACCGGCAACACAGAAAGGAACACAATCAATGCAATGCACAATATGATGCATGATCATGACATGGCAAAATGGATGTGTTTTGGGCTAATGCAACTAGCAACAGATTAAATGAAGTTGGTTTGAATATAAGATTCAAATTCAAACTCCATATGTGATTATTCAAATGCCATTTAATTGATTTGTGCTAAACAGCACCTATAAGTTGTTCTAACATGCATGAAAATGGTACAGATGGATTCCTTGAATTTTTCTGATAATTTTTCATATATGATTTATTTAATTTGGAGTTACGGTTGAATTTCTATGAATTTTAGAAGTTTTAGGCATTTTCTGGAATTTCCTGAATATTTAGAATTAAAATAATTCCAGAAAATGAATTATGGCGTCAGCATGACCTCATGCTGACCTCAGCAGGTCAACGGGCGGTCCAGGTCAAACCTGACGTGTGGGGGTCCACACGTCAGTGACACAGGGGCTAATCCCGCGTTGACCCGGGCTTTGACCCGCTACGGGGCCCACTGTCAGTGTCACGGGGTTAGTTTAACAGGGTCATTAGTGCTAATGACAGCGCCACATCACTGGCCACCGGAGTTCGGCCGGCGGCGACCCGAAACGCGGCGGAAGTTCACCGGGGTTGCGCTACGGGCGGCGGCTGGACGCGCGAAGGGCACCAGAAGGTAGCCCGTGCCCGTGCGCATCTAGGGGGCCAACGGGAGGTGCGGGGGTGGCCGGGGTTCGCCGGAATGGAGCCCGAGGCGGCGCCGGAGTTCGGACCTCGGCGAAAACGGCGTTGTGGAGCACGGGAGGGCGAGTTAGGATATGCGTTAGGCTCCTGGTGGCTTCCTGAGTGCGGTGACACGCTCCGAAACGAGCTCAAGCGGCTGCAGTGACGGCGGTGACGAGGTCAGCGGCGGCCGGAGTTTGGCCGCGGCGGAGCTATGGCCTAGAGCTCGCAAACGCGAGGGGAGAGAGAGGGGTTCTGCATGAAGGCTCACCGCGGAGCTGTAGGGAGGGTTAGTGGGCTCGGGGGCGCGCCGGAGTGGCCGAATTGACGGAGAAGATCCTCGGCGGCCGGCGATGGAAACGGCGATGGTGGCGGCGTTACAGGGCTTCCGGAGGCCGTGGGTCGGTGGGGAGGAAGGAGGGGGTCGAGGCGGAGCCTTTGAGCGCATCGGCGAGGCTAGGGGTGGCCGGTGGCCACGAGGGAGCTCGTCGGCGGCGGCGGGTGTGTTCGGTGGCTGCGCGCGAGAGAGCCAGAGGAGGAGAGGAGCTCGGGGAGAGAGTGAGAGGCCTGGGGGGGGGGTGCGTGGCGTCGCGGACGGGGTCCAGGGCAACGAGAGGAAGCAGGAGGTGGCCAGGGGAAAGCAGGAGGTGGCCGAGGCAGCGTCGGCGCGCGCCACGCCTCGCCTCTGTTCGTCCTCCTGGCAGAGGAGGAAGAGGACAAGGGGGAGGAGGTGGGCTGGGCCGGCTGGGCCGGTCCTGTTGGGCCACCAGGTGGGCTTCACAGGTAAAATCCTTCTCTCTTTTATTTCTGTTTTATATTTCTGTTTTCTATTTTGTTCTGTTTTGTTTTATTTAATTCTTTTGCCACTGTTTTAAAATTCAAAATAATTTCATACAGTGCCAAAACATTCTGAAATATTTTATGTTACCTCTCTGGACTATTCAAAAGTACATAAAACATTTCAAAGCATTTGAAAATATATTCATTATATATTATGAATATATCCCCAAATTCAAATAGATTATTGATTTAAATTCAGAGACCAAATAATTCCTTAAAAATATTCCAGAATTTTGGTTTGATATATAACTCTTGCCAAAATTCACAAAACTATTTTTAGGGCATTTTGGATTCACAAAATGCAATTTAAAGGTGCTTGCCCTTCTTTTAATTAGATTTTGAGGTTTCCAAAATTCCTCAGTTCAGGTTTCAGAAATTTAAATATGATGCACACATGAGCTAGCCTAGAGCACTACCAGCAGCTAGGGATGTGACAACTCACCCCCACTAAACAAGAATCTCGTCTCGAGATTCAAGCGTAGGGTAAGGTGAAGGGTAACGCAGACTAGTATAATCTTCACGATCCAGGTTGCACTTCAAATGAACGTTGATTTGAACACCATCTTTGTCTTGTCGTCTTGCTCTGAGAAATCCTGTCAACATGACAGGGGGGGGAGAGAAGGAGACTCTAGAAGGGTCGATCTCCTCGAAGATCGAACAACTCAAGATTAACTTACGGAATGAGACATAGAACCATCTTTCGGGTTGAGACACGAGATACACATCAATAGGGGTGGAAGAAACGGATGACGAAGGTTCACTAGGTAGACAACAATTTCATACCTAAGAAGGTGGTAAACGATTGTCAACGTAGCGAGGAGTTGAGTTGCCATGATACCATAACGATACACCTTAGGGAAGGTGACTCGTAGAGATATCCCCTTAAGTGGCAAAAAGAATTACTTTTGATTCAGAGATCATTGAAACTCTTTAAACCAGCCTAAGGCAATTCTCGAGCGATCGTTTGGAGGGGGTCGGTAGAATGGCATACTCGGACTTGGATGATGTGGATTACCTTGTTGAAGACAACGTAATGGATGAATTTGCTTATCACCGGAAATGGAAGAGACCCATGGTAGAATGGCACATTGGCGGTGCAAGCTAGGAACAAAATGCAAATGCTAGGAATGATTCTGGTAACTGGGGAAGAACCCAACAATAGGGAGTGAATTCACTGTTTGAAGAGGTCATAGCATTGCCGAGGAAACTGAGAGTAATCCCAGTTAGAGCCGATGATAACACGTAACGCTTGTGCGTGCACTCAAGAACTTGAGCATTTCCATATTCATCAAGGTTTTACCAACATCCGTGTCAAGGGTCCGGCAACACAACTTGCTACCATGATGAATGATGATGGAGGATGTAGATGCAAAGAAAGATAACACCTTCTCAGATTTCATCTTAGCGAGGCCAAGGAAACAAAATCTGGATGATCGACCGAGAAACATTTAGCACTCCGCTTCTAATGTTCTCCTTGATGTGCTAGTGTAACCCATTCATAGAAATGGTCTGGTATCTAGGACATCAAGTAAAAGGTCGGACTTCGGGATCTCAAAATCCATAGGGGCAACTAGGGAGTAAATCCTACGAAATCCCTATGGGGAGGTGGCCAACTTCCTCAATCAAGATATTATAATAACAGGTCTTCCGGCTGGGTGTGTTGGCCACGACATCCACTTTACCGGTTATCGAGGGACCAATATTATAGTTCTTGGAGAATGTTCCAACCATCATATCTGCCTGAGATTCAGATCTGGTTGGTGTCAGGATATCCCAGACTCATCAAGTCTAGAAATAAAAATGAAAGTTTACAACACAAATCGACGAGATGACGTTGCGAGATTCTCGGGAAATGAACTACGATAGTAAGCTCCAAAACATGAGCTGGTTCTGCTACAAACATGTGAACACGTTGTCCCGGACAAGCATGACCACGTGGTAGTCTTACAATAAAACACTACCGAGTTCTGGTTGGGAACCATTACCGTGGATAACGAAGTCCTTGCATAAGTCATATGATTAGCTCTTATGAAGGAACTTCTTCCCCTTGAACAAATCAATCAGTGGCTTGGTGTGCTCGGGACACATATGGAATGAAGGTTGCAAGTCTCCAGACCACAGAATACTTCGCACGTGTGCATGACTAATTTGGAATGATTCCAGGGAAACAAAGCAATCTTCCTCAAATTCATGGCGGCAACTTGCATCATATGCACATGAATTAGGGAAAATCACTACTTTCATTCAAACATATGCTTCATGAACGAAACACGAAGAAATGCTTACACAAGTTTCCAACACTAGGTTGATGTTCAACATGATTCATGGGGGGAGACAAAATGCTACTGATGGGCTCAACAACAACTCATCGGAATTTCCATATCACTGGACTTCCACCATCATGTGAACACGGTGATAGCATTGGTCAGACCAAAGATGTAATGGTGTATGCTCGAGGGATCAACCACGAGTAGGACAACATTACGAGCATCGTTGGTACTGATTTGATTTGACAACAGCCCACACTCAAATCAAAGGATTGATAAGGCAATAGGTCCAGCAACTGATCACAAGGACCAATCGATGAAGATATCATCTTTCTTCAACACACACTACACAAGAATATCCCTTTGGAACGAACTAAGTCGGCAAGCTTTTATCTTCCAACTCTCCAAGTTGTTGTCCAGCGTAACCAACTAGCTCAGGGATATCTAACACCGATTCTTGGAAAGAAGGTGGTTCATAAGAAACCAACTTGATCACGGGCTCAACATAACGGTCAGGTGACGACCTGGTAGTACTTCCGAGAAGATCTTCGGAAAATCACGAACCACCGATATGTTACTAAGCTCGAGAACAATCTTGCTTTTCAGGGCAAGATGATATGATCAAATGAGCGAGGACTTGACAAATCCTAACTCATCAATCAAAGAGTGCACCAGGAAATAAGGACTAGGTAGCATGATCAATCTTAGAATGGTGATTCAATAACCAACATACTAAGAATAAAATTATTATCCTTTAACTACCAAGCAACGAGGTTGCTAGGAGTATTGATTTCACACATCACAATTCATTTGTCGGTATTCCGGTTGCATCAACACGGAACCGAGGAATGAAAAAGGATGGCGAGAAGTATCACTATGTCAAGAATTCACAAAAGGTGGTGCAATTCTCATCAAATTCCTGTCATAAAGAAGGTAATACTTCAGGGTAGAGCAGACCAGAAGCTGGATTGTAACTTGATCTGCGGAACACAACTACTTTGACCCAATCCTAGATATGGATGAGGTACTGGAGTTTGTTTCTCCAAGTCATTCAGGACAGAATGGCTTGACGGACCACAAGAGTAACAGGCATCGATGAATGAATGCACGCATACTCTTGACTATCAATTGATAGACGAAGGTCAGTAGACAACTAAAGAGGGACAACTCAAAGGAACATATAACTTTCTGAGTTGTGGATGCATAAATTAGTATGTCGAACCGAGTTCAACATAATTCTTCCGGATAACCCATGCAGAAAGGTAGAACTGGCAGAGTCACGATTTATGAATGGAGAACTCCTCAAGAATAATCCTGTTGTGATATTTCAGTTCAACGAGGAACTTCTGCCATAAGTAGTTCATGGTATTTGGAAGAAGAAGATACCACGGACTTCAAGGACTATCGCAAAGGTTGCTAATATCCTAAAGGAACGAGCAAAACTATCAACATGAAGTAAGTAGGGTGAATCTCGGGTTCAAACCCAGGGATAGAATACCTACTACTAAATGGCATCACGGGATGCTTTCGATAATGACGGCCAGAGTCATCACACTGGAACATAAATCATGGCTGGACTACTAGATGATCCCCTGAGACACCTAGGGTCATAATAGTAACTCCAACATAATGTCAAGGCAATAGAATGCCTCAACTCAACAATTAGTGTGATTGAGCTGGCATAAAGGAACATCGAAACCAGAGGGAAAGGATTTTGCAAATGCATCAGACTATTTAGAAACCTGGAATGACTCGGACAGCATAACGACTGTAAATGCTCAGAAAAGATTTGAGACATTCACAAAAATGGTGGCATAACCACTCAGAAGCACAATATCAAGGTTTCGAGATCAACAATTAACATACGGAAGTAGTAGGAACTGAACTGAGACTTAAATCCAACAATCTTATAAGTCCACTGATTAGTAACACGTGATCCTAATAGAAAGAAGGGATAGCCTAGTTCTTAATCCCCGTAGAAGAGAAGATGATGACTCAGATCAGAAGGGCATGAGGTAAAGGAGTAAAAAGAGCCTTACGTTCCATCCCACAATCAATTCCCTTACATAACTAAAGAATTTCTAGACTCAACTTCGACCAGTTTGGCTTGGTAATCCTACAGGCAGTCAAGCTCTGATACCAACGCTGTCAGGACCCCGACTCAATGCCACATAGATCTAGCATGTAACACCTCATATCACTTTGCGGCCTCACGCACGGTATTCCCACGGGTGTCGCCTTACCTTTACCCGGGACCGTTTGCGCCTTTTGGCACACGTATATGACAGTGTCGCTAGCATCCATATGATAAGGAGCCCGGGCTGACATGGCTAGTCGTAAACCCAAAGTGGCACAAACTTACAGGGACAGGCATCCATGACCCAGCATCGAACGTGTCGGTCATCAGCGAGTGAATCCAGGCTGTAGCACTGGGCTAGCAGGACTCCGGTGAACCGGGCTGTAGCGGGCTAACAGGACTCCGGTATTCATCGCGTGACATTTCCCCGAAGGGACAGACACAGGAACGAAGAAGGACACATGCCGGCCAGCCTAAGTGTTCCGGAGCAGTAGCAAGCTACCATGGCTCAGTGGAAACACTAGGAGACATTTCCCGGTAAGAGAGGCTACTAAAGATAAACAACTAGATGGTCAGATCCCACACATACCAAGCATTTCAACAACATACACACAATATGCTCGATATGTGCAAATACAACATGGCATCACAACATGACTCTACAAATCAAGTATTTTAATCAATAGGCTCCGAGGAGCGAGATATTACAAACATGGGTCTCATGACCCAACAATCAGAGCATACAAGTCAAAGCACAAGCGGAAGCTATCATGTCTGAGTACAGACATCTATAAATGAAAAAGGCTGAGAAGCCTGACTATCTACCAGATCCTGCCGGGGCACAAGATCGTAGCTGAGGTATCAAGCTAAACGTCGAAGTCCACGTGGAACTACTAGCGAGACCGAAGTCTCTCTGCAAAAACATAAAATAGGCAAACGTGAGTACAAATGTACCCAGCAAGACTTACATCAGAACTATCTTCATATGCATCATTATCAACAAAGGGATGGTGGGGTTTAACTGCAGCAAGCCAGCTTTGACTCGGTGGCTATCCTGAACTACGACTGCAAGTAACTCTTTTGAGGTGGCGCACACGAGTCCACATATTCACCAACCAATACACCACTATGGAACCGCTCCCGTCTCCCTACGAGAACGCCATCCATAACACTCACGCTTATCTTGCGTATTTTAGAGTATCCACTTTCACTTGTCTATGAACTGATATAAGCAACCCAGAAGTCCTTTACCGCGGACACGGCTATTCGAATAGATCATATTAACCCTGCAGGGGTGTACTTCTTCACACACGCTCTCACCACTTACCGCCGTTTACACGACATGTACTCGGCAACCTTCAAGCGGAAGCCCAACGTGGGTGTCGGCCATGGCCTGCCTAAACACTCGAGTCTCTAGTCCAGGTTTATCGCCTATTCGGGTTCCATCCATGAGGAGATCCGGCCGGAGTTTCGCTCACAGCCCCAAACGATGTGAACAGGGTTCCGTGACACCAAACGGGCGCCCGGTTTACCCGGCCACGTGCCTACCGCATCACAGCCCACCCCTACGGTCAGCGCTGCGCACGGCCTCCAGCATACTACAAACACCAGAAACTACTTGCAACTCCTGGACAGAGGACAAGGGTGATTAAGAAGCCGAGAGGGTCCATTGGTTTCGGGCCCAATGCGTGGTAGTAGCTGAATCATGGATCACAAACACAGAACTCAGTTCCTGAGGACGGCTGCAATGAGACAACCCACCATGTACTCCTACATGGCCTCTCACCGCTACCTTTACCAAATCGTGTTCACACACTTAGCTCACACACAGTAGGACATGTTCACACACCTCTGATTCATCCCCGATGAATCAGACCTGACTCAACTCTAAGCAGTAGCAGGCATGACAAACAAACATGAATGAGTAGGCACAACATGGCTCAAACAACTCCTACTCATGCTAGTGGGTTTCATCTATTTACTGTGGAATGACAGGTCATGCAAAGGATAAAGGGGTTCAGCTACCGCAGCAAGTAACAGATGAATCGATGTTGTCCTAATGCAGTAAAAGAGAGCAGGAGCGAGAGAGTGGGATTTTATTGGAATGAACAAGGGGGTTTTGCTTGCCTGGCACTTCTGAAGATAACATTGAGTCTTCATCAGTGTCAACGATCACATCATCGGTATCACGTCTATCGAGAGGGGACAAATACCGGCAACACAGAAAGGAACACAATCAATGCAATGCACAATATGATGCATGATCATGACATGGCAAAATGGATGTGTTTTGGGCTAATGCAACTAGCAACAGATTAAATGAAGTTGGTTTGAATATAAGATTCAAATTCAAACTCCATATGTGATTATTCAAATGCCATTTAATTGATTTGTGCTAAACATCACCTATAAGTTGTTCTAACATGCATGAAAATGGTACAGATGGATTCCTTGAATTTTTCTGATAATTTTTCATATATGATTTATTTAATTTGGAGTTACGGTTGAATTTCTATGAATTTTAGAAGTTTTAGGCATTTTCTGGAATTTCCTGAATATTTAGAATTAAAATAATTCCAGAAAATGAATTATGGCGTCAGCATGACCTCATGCTGACCTCAGCAGGTCAACGGGCGGTCCAGGTCAAACCTGACGTGTGGGGGTCCACACGTCAGTGACACAGGGGCTAATCCCGCGTTGACCCGGGCTTTGACCCGCTACGGGGCCCACTGTCAGTGTCACGGGGTTAGTTTAACAGGGTCATTAGTGCTAATGACAGCGCCACGTCACTGGCCACCGGAGTTCGGCCGGCGGCGACCCGAAACGCGGCGGAAGTTCACCGGGGTTGCGCTACGGGCGGCGGCTGGACGCGCGAAGGGCACCAGAAGGTAGCCCGTGCCCGTGCGCATCTAGGGGGCCAACGGGAGGTGCGGGGGTGGCCGGGGTTCGCCGGAATGGAGCCCGAGGCGGCGCCGGAGTTCGGACCTCGGCGAAAACGGCGTTGTGGAGCACGGGAGGGCGAGTTAGGATATGCGTTAGGCTCCTGGTGGCTTCCTGAGTGCGGTGACACGCTCCGAAACGAGCTCAAGCGGCTGCAGTGACGGCGGTGACGAGGTCAGCGGCGGCCGGAGTTTGGCCGCGGCGGAGCTATGGCCTAGAGCTCGCAAACGCGAGGGGAGAGAGAGGGGTTCTGCATGAAGGCTCACCGCGGAGCTGTAGGGAGGGTTAGTGGGCTCGGGGGCGCGCCGGAGTGGCCGAATTGACGGAGAAGATCCTCGGCGGCCGGCGATGGAAACGGCGATGGTGGCGGCGTTACAGGGCTTCCGGAGGCCGTGGGTCGGTGGGGAGGAAGGAGGGGGTCGAGGCGGAGCCTTTGAGCGCATCGGCGAGGCTAGGGGTGGCCGGTGGCCACGAGGGAGCTCGTCGGCGGCGGCGGGTGTGTTCGGTGGCTGCGCGCGAGAGAGCCAGAGGAGGAGAGGAGCTCGGGGAGAGAGTGAGAGGCCTGGGGGGGGTGCGTGGCGTCGCGGACGGGGTCCAGGGCAACGAGAGGAAGCAGGAGGTGGCCAGGGGAAAGCAGGAGGTGGCCGAGGCAGCGTCGGCGCGCGCCACGCCTCGCCTCTGTTCGTCCTCCTGGCAGAGGAGGAAGAGGACAAGGGGGAGGAGGTGGGCTGGGCCGGCTGGGCCGGTCCTGTTGGGCCACCAGGTGGGCTTCACAGGTAAAATCCTTCTCTCTTTTATTTCTGTTTTATATTTCTGTTTTCTATTTTGTTCTGTTTTGTTTTATTTAATTCTTTTGCCACTGTTTTAAAATTCAAAATAATTTCATACAGTGCCAAAACATTCTGAAATATTTTATGTTACCTCTCTGGACTATTCCAAAAGTACATAAAACATTTCAAAGCATTTGAAAATATATTCATTATATATTATGAATATATCCCCAAATTCAAATAGATTATTGATTTAAATTCAGAGACCAAATAATTCCTTAAAAATATTCCAGAATTTTGGTTTGATATATAACTCTTGCCAAAATTCACAAAACTATTTTTAGGGCATTTTGGATTCACAAAATGCAATTTAAAGGTGCTTGCCCTTCTTTTAATTAGATTTTGAGGTTTCCAAAATTCCTCAGTTCAGGTTTCAGAAATTTAAATATGATGCACACATGAGCTAGCCTAGAGCACTACCAGCAGCTAGGGATGTGACATTAATTATTATTTTATTTAGTATTATTATTATTTTCCCAAAGTTTTTTTCATATTCTAGAATTCATTTAAATCAGAAATAAATGGTTAAATCGCTACGGGTACACAGAATTGTACCTAGCTATTTCAACCAGGGGCTAACAGGTGGGGTCCAGTTGACTTTCTAGTCAGCAGTCAACTAGGACCATTGACTAGTCAAAGGCTCAGGGGGGCCGCATGTCATTGACGGGGTTATCCCAGTCAGCAGTTTGACTGGTCAAAGGGACCAGTGGGACCCATGTGTCATAGGTACAAGTTTTGACATAAAATTTATTAGTTTAATTAACTAGATGGGGTCCACCAGTCAGTGTCTATTAGCAGTGTCATTAGTGGTAATTAGTCAGTAGCATTTAACCTAATGGCCTTGGGCCCACTAGTCAGCGGCACAAGGGCTGGTTAGGAGCACCGTGTGCGCACAGGAGAGCGCCGGCGGCAACGGCGCTCGGCCGGCGGAGCCAAGGCCGATGCGGGCAGCGTGTGGGCGGAGCAGGGGAAAGGCCGGGCGCGGCCAAGGCGGGTCCAGCGCGAGTGGGGCAAACTAGGCTGCAGAGGACGATGTGGGACGACAGCGGAGTAGAAACAACAGCAGCACGGGGCCGGCGCGGTCAGGAAGGTAGAGCAGCAGTAGTAGAGCACTGCACCGGCGGGCGCGAGTGCGGAGGGTCGAAGCGGGGCATGGGCACGACGACTAGGAGGGTGCGGGCGGAGCGTGTGCAAGGGACCTGGGCCGTGACGAGGGGCACGGTGACCGCGGCAGATGGCTGCGGGGAAGTGGCCAGGCAGGAGCCACGGCGAGGCGGGCCGTAGTGCAGTAGCAGAGGCAGCATGCGGGCGGCACAGCTGCAGCTCGAGGAGCTTGCGGGGCTCGGGTCTCGGTGCGATCCGATGGAGCGCGGGCGCGGACAGAGGTGAGGGGTGCGGGCGCACGCGCCGTCATGCGAGCGGCCAGGGCGCGGCCTGGAGCAGGGGAAGAGAAGGAGAGGTCGGGGCCTCACCGCGCGGAGGAGGGGTCGGGGCAATGAGGCGCGAGGAGGGCGGCGGGGACGACGACGCCAGAGGGGAAGCAGGCCGACGATGAGGAGGATGCAGGCCGGCGGGGAGGTTCCGACGACGGGGTCCGGCGTGGTGACGGCGAATGGCGGCGAGCGCGGGCACCGGGGATCGGCTCGGGTGCCGATCCAGATCCAGTAGGGGGGAGCTCGGGCGAGGTGGTCGTCCGGGCGGCGGCGGCGTCGACGGGTTCGGGGGCACGGTTGCTCCCGATCTCGATCCAGACAGGGTGGGGAGAGGAGGAGCGAGGCGTGGGGGGGGGGAGTGGGTGAAGTGGGGGGACCGCTCTAAAGTCAAGGGGGGGTGGGGGGTTAAGGGGGACCGGGATGGGCCGGTCTGGCGGCCCATCGGCCTGCTGGGCCGAGGCCAGGATGGGGGGTTTCCTTTCCTCTCTTTTTTTGTTTTGTTTTACTTTTTGTTATTTTTTTGTTTTAGCTAATTGTTTGGGCAACAAATGAGTTTTGTAAAACATGATAGTTGGCCCACAAATCATAGCACAATATATCCTACCACCAAAAACTAGTTTGGGGTAATTATCATTTCATATTTATTTTGTATAAAAAAGTTATTAAATAATGTTTTCAGTCATCGTTTGATGTTGTTTAAGTTACTTATTAACTTTCAATAATGTTGTTTACAATTTTATCATAGCCTCTAATTTATCTACTATTTATTGAACATTTTAGTTTTAATATTTGAAAACTTTTTGTGTTTGCTTGATTTTAAATTTCGAATTTGAAACGTTTTCGAACCAATGCGAGATTAGCAACAATAACCGATGTGACGTGGCATTGTTAACGTGGGATTACTGTAGCTTAATTATCCGGGCGTCACAATTCTCCTCCACTACAAGAAATCTCGTCCCGAGATTTAGGAGATGGAGAAGGGGAAAATGTCTGGTTACGAAATTCTAACGAATCTTCTCAGTCTTGGTTGCTCTTCTTGAAGAAGTTAATCCCTTTCGTTGATGTCTTTATTTCTCTGCTTCAGGTCATCATGATGGAGTCGGCATCCTTACTTCGGGAACTCCGTGGTACTTACGAAAGAATAAGGGGGTATACTGGAAGAATGTACCTCTACAAGGTAGACTATCTGGTAGATATCATCGGGGAAGGTGGCAGAAAGTAACTCTCGAATTGAAACTTAAGAAATATCGAGAGCAAAGTAAGGAGGTATCATGGGAAGTTTCGAGCGGGCATGCAATCGATCGATGCCTGACGCAAGGTGTGAAGGGGTTCAGAGCAACGAGAATAAATATTGCGTCTGATACCAGAATATATTACTGGGAAAATGACCCCGTGAATTACATACGAAGTCAAGCGCGAGGGATAACTTCGGAGATAGAGGTGTACAGGAGAGTCAGGTTTCGACCCTGGGACCTATGGGTTATGGGCCCACCATGTGAGTTGACGGTAGGAAGGGCGGTGACGTCTTGCATGACCACGTAGGCAAGACATGTCAGCGGATAGCATGTCAGTCATGTTGGCAACAACGTCGGTACCAAGGGCGGGGGATGAAGAGAACCATCTTCCTGCTCGTTGAATGAGGCAGACCAATAGGCAAAGTTCTCGTCCATCGGTGGTTACCGGAATGTCATCAACAATAGTAACAGGGTCTTATTGACAAAGTTGTACACCGAGGTGCTTACAAAAGCAGTGACTTATTACTGCTTAGATCATATAAACCTCAAGAAGGTTAAACAAAACAAGGGAAAGAAAAATTTGATTATCAGATTAACAGAATAATGGAAAGGAAAATGTGTTTAAACACACATTTCAGGGGTATACCCTTCCAAAGACAAGCAGAGAAGAAATATCCATGACGAGATATAAAAAAGAAAACCCTTTAGGTAAGGGGAGAGAAATTTCATGAAATTATCGATACAACGGTGTTTGGATAATTGATAAGGAAAATTTAGCCTTTGTGCTTTCAATGTCTTTATTGAAAATCGGAGTACCACTGACATGCTTTGAGATAGCATTGACATGGTCTCCAAGCAAAGGTTGGACTTGGATATACAAAGGATTCATCAGGAACAACTTATAGAATAAATATTACAATTTCCTCAGGGAAGAATGGTTAACCTTGCTAAAATGGAGACTATAACAATAGGTCCTCTGGCTAGTTGTGCTAGACATGACATCACCTTACCGGTATATAAGGACCAATGTTATAACTCTTGGAAATATGTCCCAACCATTATATTTGACTGAGATTCAGATCTGATCGGTGTCGGGATACCTCAGGCTTAGGATGCCTGAGAAGAAAAGGTGCAAAACAAATTGACGAGACGACATTGTAAGATTCTCGGGAAATGTACTATGAAAGCGAGTTCTGAAACAAGAGCTCATCATTAAACCAATGAAGGGATAAGGAGGTAGCTGATGAACTCAGCGATAATTCATTGGGATTTCCAAAAGATGGATTGCCACAATTATGTGAACAAGGAGATAGCTTTTGCCAGATCAAATGATATAATGAGGTATGCTCGAGGAAAACATACACGATTAAACATTGGTTGAAAGGTACACCCGAAATATGGGTTTATGTAGCATGATCAATGTTAGAATGGTGATTCGATAACCAATGGTCTAAGAATGAAATATTGACCATTAACTTCAAAGCAATAGGGTTGCTAGAACTTTTGAAGTGGCGCATCATAGTTCAATTGTCGGTTTTCCGGTTAGAAACAACACGGGGACCAAGGGATGAACGGATATGGCAAGAAGTATCACCTGTAGCAAGAATTCTTAAGAGGTGGTGAAATTCTAACAACATTCTTGACATAAGGGATGGTAATACTCCAAGGTAGAACATAACATAAGCTGGATAACATGGAACTCAAAGTATAACACAAAACACGGACAAGTTTGTGTTGAACGGAAGGCAATAAACTGGTCGATGATAACACAAATCATCGAGGGCAAAGGATGGTATTTCTCATCAAGAATTCAATAGATATGTTGGAAGGCCTCAGAATGCTGATGATGATCACAACACATGTGTCGAGAGATTTCATGAAGATTTAATCGATTGGCGATGACATCAAGCCAAAGGAATGATGAGGCGCAAGGTCATTGGAACCACGGGTGCAACACAAACTCGAAATCAAGCTTGTTGCTCAAGGCGAGATGATATGACAAGGAAGATTGACGTAAGCTTAGCTCATCGTCGAAAGCTGTGCTTTGGAAATAAGGACCGGGTGGCACAGTTTAAACTTTAGCACAAGGTGATAGCCGATCAGGCTAGGATTGACATGCTCGAGTACAAACTCGTGAGTAAAGAGATTACTAAGAGTTGTTTAATCATGGTGCAGACCCGATTTAGTTATCGGTGTCCTCGAGTGACTAACAACGCAAAACCAGGAAACATTGGAATCAGTGAGGAATAATACTCGATGAAGGCTCATAATAAGCAACATGGTTCGATGATATTATCAAGATACCAGAGGGTAACACTCGAAGGTAGAGCAAAATAGAGGGTTGACAAGTGTATTGATCTGCAAAAGACAAGTACTTTAACTTGTCCGAGAAAAGGAATCAAGGAATATCAACATGGCCAAAACCATAGTTGCAAGGGATCCAATTCAAAGACACCGGATGAATTATCCAACTAATTAAAAGTTTTTCAAGAAGCTTCCATGATAAGTTCCACATCAGGTCCATGGGCATGAACACAAAGTTCAAGGTCGACTCCCGCTTCTCCAATGCTTTCATTCACTTCTCTTTTTCGAAGAAGTTGTAGTGTTGAATTATCTGGCAAAATACCAGATGAGTATGACTCGTGAAAACTTTCGAGTTCACACATATTAAGGAAGGCATAGGTTCAACCCGTCAGGGTATCATGGAAACATATACCACAAGCTTCAATAGTAAATACCACCAGCTCGAAAACAGAGCATGGTTCACAAAGCAGAGGATACAATTTACCAAAGGCATTATATACCCATGGAAAGGCTCACAAGATTATTCAATATGAAGGACATTGTCGGATAAAATCTGACAAAGGGTCTGGTGGTCCACAAGGGATCCGATGTGAGCATCGGTACTCCACCAGAGGAAGAAAGAATGCAACGAGGTCAGATTATAGAAACAACTGACTAACCCAAATCTCAAATGCAAAAGAATTAAGATTTCCAAATTGAGGGATCAGAAGCATAGGCTCTGATCAAAAGATAAATGAGTTGAATATTCATAGATCGACAATCAATCAAGGTTTGAATTGCCGAAAACCAACTCATGTTCGGGGTGACGTCTAAGGCCGGAAGAACAAATTCTAAGGTCTGATTGAGGATTGCGAGCATTCGCAACATATTGAATCAACGGACTCAAATGATGATGACAAAGGATGCCAATAAGATTACCACACTTATGGGATTAATTGTAATGAAAGCAAGCAAGAAATTCCAGAGCAATAGGTTGCTGAGGATTGGAAGATCGAATGGTATTTTGAAGACTTCTGTGAAACACATGAACAACTGGGGACGAGTGGATACTCGGTAAGTGTGAGAAAGTATACGTAGGGGTATTTCTGCGGCAAGGAACTACAAGACAGTGGTACAAGGGATTCTTAAAGGTCGGAGAGCAATTCGATGCATCTTGTAACAACAAGAGAAACACAGAGTAACGGTATGAACAACAAGTGTATGTCGTTATCCATATGGATATATCGGTAGTAGGGAATTGAAAATGCAGAGGGCACAAGGGTCTCGGGAATGGTCAAAGAGTATCTTCAAAATCTTCTGGTGCAGTAGACGATCATCTAGAATGAGGGGCTCTCCGGGAGAAAGTATTATCGAGAACCTAAAGTTAGATTTAGTAAAACCATTTTAACCCGAATAGGAGAGAGATCAGAGTCCCAGAGTATAGACAAGGAATAAAAGATCCTAATACCACCCAATGACGACGTTGGCCCGTAAGCCACACAGCCATGTTAGTAAAACAGTTTTACTGACTAGACTCAACTTCGTCCAAAGAGTATGGAAGGGGGATTCCTACAGGCAGCCGGCTCTGATACCAACTTGTGACGCCCCCGATTCAATCGTACACTAATCATACATGCAAACGTATATGATCAAGATCAGGGACTCACGGGAAGATATCACAACACAACTCTACAAATAAAATAAGTCATACAAGCATCATATTACAAGCCAGGGGCCTCGAGTGCTCGAATACAAGAGCTCGATCATAGACGAGTCAGCGGAAGCAACAATATCTGAGTACAGACATAAGTTAAACAAGTTTTCCTTAAGAAGGCTAGCACAAACTGGGATACAGATCAAAAGAGGCGCATGCCTCCTACCTGGGATCCTCCTAAACTACTCCTGGTCGTCGTCAGCGGCCTGCACGTAGTAGTAGGCACCTCCCGAGTAGTAGTAGTAGTAGTCGTCGACGGTGGCGTCTGGCTCCTGGGCTCCAATGTCTGGTTGCAGCAATCGAGTATAGAAAGGGGGAAAGAGGGAGCAAAGCAACCGTGAGTACTCATCCAAAGTACTCGCAAGCAAGGAGCTACACTACATAAGTATGCATTGGTATCAAATGGAATAAGGGTATCATATGTGGACTGAACTGCAGAAAGCCAAAACAAGAGGGGGATAGCTAATCCTTTCGAAGACTACGCTTCTGGTAACCTCCATCTTGCAGCAGGAGAAGAGAGTAGATGGTAAGTTCACCAAGTAGCATCGTGTAGCATAATCCTACCCGGCGATCCTCTCCTCGTCGCCCTGTTAGAGAGCGACCACCGGGTTGTATCTGGCACTTGGAAGGGTGTGTTTTATTAAGTATCCGGTTCTAGTTGTCATAAGGTCAAGGTACAACTCCAAGTCGTCCTATTACTGAAGATTACGGCTATTCGAATAGATTAACTTCCCTGCAGGGGTGCACCACATAACCCAACACACTTGATCCCATTTGGCCGGACACACTTTCCTGGGTCATGCCCGGCCTCGGAAGATCAACACATCGCAGCCCTACCTAGGCACAACAGAGAGGTCAGCACGCCGGTCTAAATCCTATGGCGCAGGGGTCTAGGCCTATCGCCCATTGCACATCTGCACGTTGCGAGGGCG
This sequence comes from Triticum aestivum, assembly GCF_018294505.1. Classification (NCBI taxonomy): domain Eukaryota; kingdom Viridiplantae; phylum Streptophyta; class Magnoliopsida; order Poales; family Poaceae; genus Triticum; species Triticum aestivum. Next base: position 68,895,186 of record NC_057797.1, read on the forward strand.
GCCGGAGAGCAGACCTAGCAACCTCCATTACAAAGGAAGTTGCGTTACGTGGTCCAACCCAGCGCGCGCCGCTCAGTCGCTGGCGTCACGTAGGCTTCGGCTGATACCACGACGTCGAGTGCCCATAACTATCCCCGCGTAGATGGTTAGTGTGTATAGGCCAGTGGCCAGACTCAGATCAAATACCAAGATCTCGTTAAACGTGTTATCTTGAAATAATCGCGAACGCCAACCAGGGCCAGGCCCACCTCTCTCCTAGGTGGTCTCAACCTGCCCTGTCGCTCCGGCACAAAGATTCACCCAGAGGGCCGTCGAGACAAAGGTCCTTTGAGCCCCCAATATGTGAATCACTCGCGGGTACTCCTCGAGCCAACCCGACTTTAGTCATCACATGTATCATGTATAAAGTATATAGTATATATCCGTGATCACCTCCGGAGTGATCACGGCCCGATAGTATAACATGGCAGACGGACAAGAATGTAGGGCCACTGATGATAAACTAGCATCCTATACTAAGCATTAGGATTACAGGTAAAGGTAACAACAGTAGTAGCAAGGACATGCTATGCATCAGGATAGGATTAACGGAAAAGAGTAACATGCCACACTACTCTAACGCAAGCAGTATAGAGAAGAGTAGGCGATATCTGGTGATCAAAGGGAGGGGGCTTGCCTGGTTGCTCTGGAAAGAGAGAGGGGTCGTCAACACCATAGTCGTACTGGGGGTCGCCGGCAGTCTCGTGGTTTACCGTAAATAAGTAATGGAGGAGGAACACAATAAATAACAAAGCAATCAAAGCAACACAAGGCATAACATAGCAATACGCGGTGCTAGGTGTGCCCTAACGTAGTACTAGGTGATACCGGGAAAGGGGGGAAACATCCGGGAAAGGATTCCCGGTGTTTCGTGTTTTCGGACAAATGAACCGGAAGGGGAAAGTTGCGAGTTCGATAGGTTAGGGATGTGTGGCGGACGAACGGGCTGCGTATCCGGATTCGTCTCGTCGTTCTGAGTAACTTTCATGTAGAAAGTATTTTGATCTGAGTTACGGTTTATTTTATATGATTTTCTAAAGTTTTAAATCATTTTTAGAATTTATTTAATTAATTTAATTCAACATTATCCAGATTAGTGCATGCTGACATCAGCATGACGTCAGCAGTCAATAGAGGTGTTGACTGGTCAAACTGACATGTGGGTCTAGTGGGACCCACCTGTCATACACTGTTTTAGGTTAATCAGGGTTTAGGTTAATTAGTTACGCTTAATTAGTTAACTAAAATGCTTAGGTTAAACTAGTACATAATTAATTAATTATTACTTTATTTAGTATTATTATTATTTTCCCAAAGTTTTATTCATATTCTGGAATTCATTTAAATCAGAAATAAATGGTTAAATCGCTACGGGTACACATAATTGTACCCAGCTATTTCAACCAGGGGCTAACAGGTGGGGTCCAGTTGACTGCCTAGTCAGCAGTCAACTAGGACCGTTGACTAGTCAAAGGCTCAGGGGGGCGCATGTCATTGACTGGGTTATCCCAGTCAGCAGTTTGACTGGTCAAAGGGACCAGTGGGACCCATATGTCATAGGTATAAGTTTTGACATAAAATTTATTAGTTTAATTAACTAGATGGGGTCCACCAGTCAGTGTCTATTAGCAGTGTCATTAGTGGTAATTAGTCATTAGCTTTTAACCTAATGGCCTCGGGCCGACTAGTCAGCGGCACAAGGGCTGGTTAGGAGCACCGTGCGCGCACAGGAGAGCGCCGGCGGCAACGGCGCTCGGCCTGCGGAGAAAGGTCGACGCAGGCGGCGTGTGGGCGGAGCAGGGGAAAGGCCGGGCGCGGCCAAGGCGGGTCCAGCGCGAGTGGGGCGAACCAGGATGCAGAGGACGATGCAGGACGACAGCGGAGTAGAAACAGCAGCAACACGGGGCCGGCGCGGTCAGGGAGGTAGAGCAGCAGTAGTAGAGCACTGCACCGGCGGGCTCGAGTGCAGAGGGTCGAAGCGAGGCATGGGCACGGAGACTAGGGGGGTGCGGGCGGAGCGTGTGCAAGGGACCTGGGGCGCGACGAGGGGCGCGGTGACCGCGTCAGATTGTTGCGGGGAAGTGGTCGGGCGGGAGCCACGGTGAGGCGGGCCATAGTGCAGTAGCAGAGGCAGCGCGCGGGCGACAAAGCTGCAGCTCGAGGAGCTAGCGGGGCGCGGGTCTCGGTGCGCTCCGACGGAGCGCGGGCGCGGACAAAGGTGAGGGGTGTGGGCGCACGCGCCGTCATGCGAGCGGCCAGGGCGCGACCTGGAGCAGGGGAAGAGAAGGAGAGGCCGGGGCCTTACCGCGTGGAGGAGGGGTTGGGGCAACGGGGCGCGAGGAGGGTGGCGGGGACGACGGCACCGGAGGGGAAGCAGGCCGGCGATGGGGAGGAGGCAGGCTGACGGGGAGGTTCCGACGACGGGGTCCGGCCTGGTGACGGCGAACGGCGGTGAGCGCGGGCACTGGGGATCGGCTCGGGTGCCGATCCAGATCCAGCGGGGGGGGGGGAGGGGGGAGCTCCGGCAAGGTGGTCCTCCGGGCAGCGGCGGCGTCGATGGGTTCGGGGGCACGGTTGCTCCTGATCTCAATCCAAACAGGGTGGGGAGAGGAGGAGCGAGGCGTGGGGGGAGTGGGTGAAGTGGGGGACTGCTCTAGGTCAAGGGGAGTGGGGGGGGGGGGGTTAAGGGGGACCGGGGTGGGCCGGTCTGGAGGCCCATCGGCCTGCTGGGCCGAGGCCAGGAGGGGGGGTTTCCTTTCCTCTCTTTTTTTGTTTTGTTTTACTTTTTCTTATTTTTTTTGTTTTAGCTAATTGTTTGGGCAACAAATGAGTTTTGTAAAACATGATAGTTGGCCCACAAATCATAGCACAATATATCCTACCCCCAAAAACTAGTTTGGGGTAATTATCATTTCATATTTATTTTGTATTAAAAAGTTATTAAATAATGTTTTCAGTCATCGTTTGAGGTTGTTTAAGTCACTTATTAACTTTCAATAATGTTGTTTACAATTTTATCATAGCCTCTAATTTATCTACTATTTATTGAACATTTTAGTTTTAATATTTGAAAACTTTTAGTGTTTGCTTGATTTTAAATTCGAATTTGAAACGTTTTTGACCTAATGCGAGATTAGCAACAATAACCGAGGTGATGTGGCATCGTTAACATGGGATTACTGTAGCTTAATTATCCAGACGTCACAGTTTTGGTTGTGTTTTTTGTGTTTAATTAGTGTTTGTGCCAAGTAGAACCGTTGGGAAGACTTGGGGAAAGTCTTGTTGAACTTGCTGTAAAAAACAGAAACTTTAGCGCTCACGAGAGCTACTGTCATTTTTATTTGGAGAGTGCTATTTAGTTAATTCGTTTTGCAGATGATTAATAGATAAATTACTCACGTCCAGAAATTTATTTTAGAATTTTTGGGGTTCCAGATCTTGTGCTAGCAACAGATTACTACAGACTGTTCTATTTTTGACAGATTATGTTTTTCGTGTGTTGTTTGTTTATGTTGATGAATCTATGGCTAGTAAAATAGTTTATAATCCGTAGAGAAGTTGGAATACAGTAGGTATCTCTCCCTAATAATAAAGCACGGATTGAGTCTACGGGTTCACCGTCACGACGCTTTTACAGAAAAGTCCTTCTGTTTTTTCTTTATTGAACCCACAGTCCTATAAGTTCAGGAAAAAAATTGGATCGTGGCACACCATCATGGGCCGGCCCTTTGAGGCTTTGATGTTGTGCTGCTACGATTAATGAACGAAAAATAATATGTAGTGTGCGAGGATCGAACCCACACCCCAACTTTACAGTCGAAGGGAAGGAACCAGCCGGGCTGGGTTTGGCTTCTGTCAAAAGCACAGGGCCGCATGTAATAAAAGGTAGCATGTATTCATGTAAAAAAAGGGGTCACATGAATTAATACCACCTCACCGATTTACACGAAATTACACCAATCTTTATATGTGAGCAAGTAGACAACAGACAAGCCTTCTTGGAAGTTGAACAAAACAGAAGAGCTGTCGGTCCCATATCTAATCTAAGAAGGAAAGAAGACCCAACAAATAAGAACATGCATGGCAAGGAATAAAGAGAGCCTATGCAAAGGAAAGAAATAAAAGAGAGGCCAAGATGGGATGTGCTGCGCTACAATAAAGATGGGATATGCGGATATGCGCGGTATAGGAGAAATATATACAAGATGCCAGATATACATGATGTGATGTGGGATGTGCTATGCTATATAAAAGAAATAAAAGGAAGAAACAGGGCAAAAAAAAACCCCGAGGAGATTCGATAAATAAATGGGATGCACGCCATAGGGGATATATATATATATATATATATATGTGTGTGTGTGTGTGTGTGTGTGTGTGTGTGTGTGTGTGTGTGTGTGTGTGTGTGTGTGTGTGTATGTAAGATGGGATGTGGGCAATATAATGCATGCGTACACAAACATTACAAACAAATGTTGTTTATGTATTTTAAAAAACTCTTCGTGTATTTTCTTTGATAAATATGTACGTGAAAATATATTTAAAGTTGCAATAGAAATAATTGCAGACACCAATATTTTTTTCAGACAAGTTGTAAATAACAAGCCAAGTGACCCGTTAGCAGAGGTTTGGGAATTGTAAGGCAGACAATGTTGACGAACAAAACTGGACGAGCATAGAGGAGGCATGAGAAGTTCTCGAGCGATATTTCACGTCATACTGAAGCAAGGACGAGCTTGGGACCACATCCCGAGGATAAACTTGAGGTCATGGAGCGGAGCTAACAATAGGAATGTTGTTGAACACACCATAAGTTGGTGATGCTTGAACCGAAAACCGTCTATGGTGCATGCATGTCTCCGTAGTGCGCTAATGTATCATCGCATGTTCTTGTTGTTTTCCTTTACCCATAATAACACCTCATTCCGCGCATGTCATGAATTCATCGCATGTTCTTGTCGTTTTCCTTTACCCATAATAACACCTCATTCCACGCGTGGAATAAATGGATTATCGCTACCCGTTTGTATGTACTTTTTAAGTCTACATGCAAGCCGTGTTGAAATAGAAGATCTGGACTTGTGGAACAAATTTCTAGATTGTGTAACACCTTTTCTAGATTATAAGAGAATGTGGTATATTTTTCTACCGTTGCAACGCACGGGCTCTTTTGCTAGTAACACCAATATAAATAAAGAATGAGTTCATTGCAGTACCTTGAAGTGGTCTTTTGTTTTCTTTCGCTAACGGACCTCACGAGTTTTTTACTTTAAGTTTTGTGTTGTGAAGTTTTCAAGTTTTGGATAAAGATTTGATGGATTATGGAACAAGGAGTGGCAATAGCCTAAGCTTGGGGATGCCCATGGCACCCCCAAGATAATCTAAGGACACCTAAAAGCCAAAGTTTGGGGATGCCCTGGAAGGCATTCCCTCTTTCGTCTACTTCTATCGGTAACTTTACTTGGAGCTATATTTTTATTCACCACATGATATGTGTTTTTCTTGGAGCGTCTTTTATGATTTGAGTGTTTGCTTGTTAGTTTACCACAATCATCCTTGCTGTACACACCTTTTGAGAGAGCCATACATAATTTGGAATTTGATAGAATACTCTATGTGCTTCACTTATATCTTTTGAACTCTATAGTTTTACTCTTGTGCTTCACTTATATCCTTTGAGTTATATAATTTTGCTCTAGTGCTTCACTTATATCTTTTAGAGCATGGTGGTGGATTAGTTTTATAGAAATGATTGATCTCTCATGCTTCACTTAGATTGTTTTGAGAGTCTTAGTAGCATGGTAATTTTCTTAAATAATATTATGCTTGGTATTCAAGATTTGCAAAACTTTCTTTTGAGTGCGTTGAATACTAAGAAAAAAATTATGCTTGATAATTGTTTTGAGATATGAGGATGGTGATATTAGAGTCATGCTAGTTGAGTAGTTGTGAATTTGAGAAATGCTTGTGTTAAAGTTTGTGATTCCCGTAGCATGCACGTATGGTGAACGTTATGTGATGAAGTCAGAGCATGATTTATTTATTGATTGTCTTCCTTATGAGTGGCGGTCGGGGACGAGCGATGGTCTTTTCCTACGAATCTATCCCCCCTAGGAGCATGCGCGTAATACTTTGCTTTGATAAACTTCTAGATTTTTGCAATAAGTATATGAGTTATTTATGACTAATGTTGAGTCCATGGATTATACGCACTTTCCTTCCTTCCACCATTGCTAGCCTCTCTAATACCACGCACTTGTCGCCGGTATCATACACCCACCAAATACCTTCCTCAAAAAAGCCACCATACCTACCTATCATGGCATTTCCATAGCCATTCCGAGATATATTGCCATGCAACTTTCCACCGTTCCATTCATTATGACACGCTCCATCATTGTCATTTTGCTAGCATGATCATGTAGTTGACATCATATTTGTGGCAAAGCCACCGTTCATAATTTTTTGATACATGTGACTCTTGATTATTTGCATATTCCGGTACACCGCCGGAGGCATTCATATAGAGTCATATTTTGTTCTAAGTATCGAGTTGTAATTCATGAGTTGTAAGAAAAATAAAAAGTGTGATGATCATCATTTTTAGAGCATTGTCCCAAGTGAGGAAAGGATGATGGAGACTATGATTCCCCCATAAGTCGGGATGAGACTCCGGACGAAAAAAAAGAGGCCATAAAAAAAGAGAAGGCCCAAAATAAAAAAAATGAGAGAAAAAGAGAGAAGGGACAATGTTACTATCCTTTTACCACACTTGTGCTTCAAAGTAGCACCATGATCTTCATAGTAGAGAGTCTCTCATGTTATCACTTCCATATACTATTGGGAATCTTTCATTATAGAACTTGGCTTGTATATTCCAATGATGGGCTTCCTCAAAATGCCCTAGATCTTTGTGAGCAAGCAAGTTGGATGCACACCCACTTAGTTTCTTTTGTTGAGGTTTCATATACTTATAGCTCTAGTGCGTCCGTTGCATGGAAATCCCTACTCACTCACATTGATATCTATTGATGGGCATCTCCATAGCCCGTTGATATGCCTAGTTGATGTGAGACTATCTTCCCCTCTTTTTGTCTTCTCCACAACCACCATTCTATTCCACATATAGTGCTATATCCATGGCTCACGCTCATGTATTGCGTGAAGGTCAAAAAAGTTTTGAAAATGTCATAAGTATGAAACAATTGCTTGGCTTGTCATCGGGGTTGTGCATGATTTAAATACTTTGTGTGGTGAAGATAGAGCATAGCCAGACTATATGATTTTGTAGGGATAGCTTTCTTTGGCCATGTTATTTTGAGAAGACATAATTGCTTTGTTAGTATGCTTGAAGTATTATTATTTTTATGTCAACATGAACTTTTGTCTTGAATCTTTTGAATCTGAATATTCATACCACAATTAAGAAGATTTACATTGAAATTATGCCAAGTAGCACTCCGCATCAAAAATTCTATTTTTATCATTTACCTACTCGAGGACGAGCAGGAATTAAGCTTGGGAATGCTTGATACTTCTCCAACGTATCTATAATTTTTGATTGCTCCATGCTATATTATCTACTGTTTTGGACATTATTAGGCTTTATTATCCACTTTTATATTATTTTTGGCACTAACCTATTAACCAGAGGCCCAACCCAGAATTGCTGTTTTTGCCTGTTTTAGGGTTTCGAAGAAAAGGAATATCAAACGGAGTCCAAACGGAATGAAACCTTTGGGAACGTGATTTTCGCACCGAATACAACTCAGGAGACTTGGACTCTACGTCAAGGCACATAACAGGAGGCTACGAGGTAGGGGGCGCGCCCTACCCCCCCCCCCCCCCCCCCCAGGCGCGCCCCCACCCTCGTGGGCCCCCTGTTGCTCTCCCGACGTACTTCTTCCTCCTATATATATCCACGTACCCCCAAACGATCAGATATGGAGCCAAAAACCTAATTTCGCCGCCGCAACTTTCTGTATCCACGAGATCCCATCTTGGGGCATGTGCCGGAGCTTCGCCGGAGGGGGCATCGATCATGGAGGGCTTCTACATCATCATCCAAGCCTCTCCGATGAAGTGTGAGTAGTTTACTTCAGACCTACGGGTCCATAGTTAGTAGCTAGATGGCTTCTTCTCTCTTTTTGAATCTCAATACAATGTTCTCCCCCTCTCTTGTGGAGATCTATTCGATGTAATCTTCTTTTTGCGGTGTGTTTGTTGAGACCGATGAATTGTGGGTTTATGATCAAGTCTATCTATGAATAATATTTGAATCTTCTCTGAATTCTTTTATGTATGATTGGTTATCTTTGCAAGTCTCTTCGAATTATCAGTTTGGTTTGGCCTACTAGATTGGTTGTTCTTGCCATGGGAGAAGTGCTTAGCTTTGGGTTCGATCTTGCAGTGTCCTTACCCAGTGACAGAAGGGGCAGCAAGGCACGTATTGTATTGTTGCCATCGAGGATAACAAGATGGGGTTTTTATCATATTGCATGAAACTATCCCTCTACTTCATGTCATCTTGCTTAAGGCGTTACTCTGTTTTTAACTTAATACTCTAGATGCATGCTGGATAGCGGTCGATGAGTGGAGTAATAGTAGTAGATGCAGGCAGGAGTCGGTCTACTTGTCTCGGACGTGATGCCTATATACATGATCATACCAAGATATTCTCATAACTATGCTCAGTTCTGTCAATTGCTCAACAATAATTTGTTCACCCACCATAGAATACTTATGCTCTTGAGAGAAGCCACTAGTGAAACCTATGGCCCCCGGGTCTCTTTCTCATGATATCAATCTCCATCACTTTATTATTGTTTTGCTTTTACTATTGCTTTTACTTTTTTACTTTGCATATCTATACCAAAAATACCAAAAATATTATTTATCATCTCTATCAGATCTCACTTTCGTAAGTGACCATGAAGGGATTGACAACCCCTAAGCGCGTTGGTTACGTTGAGCTATTGTTTTTGTGTAGGTACGAGGGACTCGCGCGTAGCCTCCTCCTGGATTGATACCTTGGTTCTCAAAAACTGAGGGAAATACTTACGCTACTTTGCTGCATCATCCTCTCCTCTTCGGGGAAATCCAACGCAGTGCTCAAGAGGTAGCAGGCGTCTAGCGAGGGAAATTACCACCGTAGAGGTCCTCACTTTGATGGTACTAATTTTGCTAGTTGGAAGCATAAGATGAAAATGCATATTCTTGGACATAACCCCACCGTATGGGCTATTGTGTGTATTGGCTTGCAAGGTGAATTCTTTGATGGGAGAGAACCGAACCGTGAAGCTACCGCAGACGAGTTGAAGATGCTGCTATACAATGCTCAAGCTTGTGATATCCTCTTCAACGGATTGTGCCCCGAAGAATTCAACAAAATCAACCGTCTTTAGAATGCAAAGGAAATTTGGGATACTTTGATTGATATGCATGAAGGTACAGACTCCGTCAAGGAATCCAAGTTGGATGTTCTTCAAAGTCAGCTTGACAAGTTCAAAATGAAGGATGGTGAAGGTGTCGCTGAAATGTACTCTAGGCTTGCTCTTATCACAAATGAGATCGCCGACTTAGGAAGTGAAGAGATGACCGACAAATTCATCATCAAGAAGATCCTAAGAGCTTTGGACGGAAAATATGATACCATATGCACATTGATCCAAATGATGCCCAATTACAAAGATCTCAAGCCAATGGAAGTCATTGGAAGAATTGTTGCTCATGAGATGTCACTCAAGGATAATGAGGAGCTCCATAACAAGTAAAGTGGTGCTTACAAAGCCTCATGTGAAGCTCCCACATCATCAAGTGAGAAACAAACCTTCAATGAAGAATTGAGCCTAATGGTGAAGAACTTCAACAAGTTCTACAAGAGTAGAAGCAAAGAGAGAAGTTCCAAGTCATGGTCCTACAATGACAAAATATCTTCTAGTCGAGAGCGAAATTGCTACAATTGTGGAAGACCGGGACACTATTCCAATGAGTGTACGACACCCTAAAAGAGAAGAGAAGATTCTCCAAAAAGTATAAGTAGAAGAGAAGAATCACCATCAAGAGAGAGACAGAGTAGAGATCATTGTTATGAACGAAGAACATCCCGGAGAAGCAAGGATTCGGAAAGGAAGGACAAGTCATCAAGGAGCTACACAAAACGAAGACATCAAGCTCATGTTGGTGAATGGGTATCTGGCTCCGACTCCGACAATCACTTTGAGAGAATCTATCACTCCGACTCCGAATATACTCAAGATGAAGGTGTTGCCGGTCTAGCACTTGTGTCAACCAACTCCTACGACATATTTGATTCACCAAATGATGGACTTGGAAGATGCTTCATGGCTAAAGGCCCAAAGGTATCACACCCCGAGTATGTTGATTTCAATAGTGATGAAGATGACTTGTTAGGTGATGATGATTTACTTGTTGACAACTCTAGTGATGAATACTATGATGAAACGTCAATTAATCATGCTAATCAAGATAAAACGAATGACAGTGATAAGGAGAAGATTGAGTTTCTAACTAAAGAACTAAACACTCTTAAGTTAGCTCATGAAACTATCTGAGGAGATCATCGAGAACTTTTAAGGACTCATGAGAAATTACATTTTGAAAAGCTCAACCTTCAGCAAGAGCATGAGTTCTTAAAGGCAATCAATGATGATCTTCGCAAGAAAAGTTCTTCTTACATTGCCAAGCGTTTACTCTTATCCACTTACATGCCTCAAGTCAAGTCTAGTAACAAGAACAAGAAAGATTCTTCCTCTAGTAGTGACAATAATCGTGCTAAATCCAATGTTGTTGCTTCTAGTAGTTCTCTTGATTCCACTAATGATTCTCTTAGCCAAGTTATACTTGAGCAAGAAAATAGCTTATTGAAGGGAATTATAGAGAAAGGTGTTTACAAGAGCCTTGCCGGGAGTAAGCAATTCGAGGAAATTGTACGCAAGCAAGGAAGACACCGGAAGAACCAAGGTGTTGGTTTTGAACGAAAGTTCAATGCCAATGGAGTTGAGTGGGAAGAAGATCAATACCCCAAGACGAAGTTTGCTCCTCAACAAAAGAAGTATGATCCTACTTCCTTCAAGGGGAGACATGCTCAAGATGATCTTCCACCACAAGACCACGAGCAAAAAGTCAAGGATAAGCTTCAAGAGGAAATTGATGCATTTGAAGAAGCACCCAAGGCCTTGGTCAAGTGGGTTCCCAAGACTATATCAAGTTCTACTTCATCAAGTACGACTACAACTCCAAGGATTCCCATCAAGATGATGTGGATCCCGAAGAAGAAGAACTAGAGAGTTCCTGAGGGTGACTCCGCCAACATACTTCACTCTTATCATTTTGGCAAGAACAAGTGCAATCAACTTCCACATCTTGCACCAGTTCAAGGAGTCACAAACCCTCTTGTTGGTAAGACAAGGGACAAGGTAACCTAATGCTTCCATAGACATCATCTGGTGTGTGCATCACTCTATGTATATGGATATCCTTGTTTGTTCCTTGTGGGACTAACCCGTGTAGGTATTGAAAGTGCAACTCACTCCAAAGGATTGCTCCAAATGATCTACATCAACATTGAGCATCCACATCTTCAACACCTACATGAAGTCATCATCGACAAAACCCAAGGTTAGTTCATCCCTCTTAGGGGGGATCTCACATCTAGGGGGAGCTTTACTCTAAGAATTGAGCTAAAGCAACTCCAATGGTGTGAACATAACAACGCTTTATGTAAAAGTGGTAACCCCACTTGTGCTTAAACGATGAGTATGACTGTCGGTGTCAAAAGCGGCGGATCTCGGGTAGGGGGTCCCGAACTATGCGTCTAGGCCGAATGGTAACAGGAGGCAAGGGACACAAAGTTTTACCCAGGTTCGGGCCCTCTTGATGGAGGTAAAACCCTATGTCCTGCTTGATTAATATTGATGATATGGGTAGTACAAGAGTAGATCTACAACGAGATCGGAGAGGCTAAACCCTAGAAGCTAGCCTATGGTATGATTGTTGTTCTGTCTGTTGTCCTACGGACTAAAACCCTCCGGTTTATATAGACACTGGAGAGGGTTAGGGTTACAGAAAGTCGGTTACAATGGTAGGAGATCTGCATATCCGTATCGCCAAGCTTGCCTTCCACGCCAAGGAAACTCCCTTTCGGACATGGACGAAGTCTTCAATCTTGTATCTTCATAGTCCAGGAGTCCGGCTGAAGGTATAGTCCGGCCATCCGGACACCTCCTAATCCAGGACTCCCTCAGTAGCCCCCGAACCAGGCTTCAATGACGATGAGTCCGGCGCGTAGATTGTCTTCGGCATTGCAAGGCGGGTTCTCCTCCAAATTCCGTGTACCTGTTGAATAAAGTCCGGTTTCTTGTAAATGTTACGCTCCTTGGCTTCTATGCCCAATAATGGCCGTCTCCCACGTGTCAAACGAATATGAAAAGTCTGAGTGTTTTTACATCCACACCCCTAGCCGCGTAAACGAGCCGCCCAGTTAAGGGGACGAGGATTTGGATCCAAACCACACCTTCTCCCCTTCGCGAGTGTTCATCAGAGCGCATCCGACAAAGGTCCATTCCACCATGGCCAGCCGTTGCAACTCCTCCTCTCGTCCTTCCAGCCCTCAGCCTGGATATTGGGAGAGATGCTCCGTCCCGCATAGCGAGCTAGTGATGCTCCAGACCAAGGGATTTCTCCCCCGGCCTATATGATCCCGGTTCAAGCCGGTCTTGCCATCTATAATGGCGGAGAGCAAGCGGAGAGTGCCCCTAATCCCTCCAAAGGAGAGAGGGTATGCCTTGTCCCTTATTTAATAAGAGGGCTCGGATTTCCAATCCATCCGTTTCTCCAGGGGCTCCTGGAGTTCTATGGCCTCCAGCTACACAATCTTACACCGGCCTCCATATTGCATATCGCGGGCTTCGTAGCCCTCTGCAAGCTGTGTTTGGGTGTTGAGGCTCATTTCGGGCTGTGGAAAGAGCTATTCTGCCTTGTGCCCCGTTCTCGGAAGGGGTCAATATATCAAGTGGGCGGAGCCGAAGTGTGGCGCATCGCCGGGACCGGATACCTATCCGGAACCCCAAAGAAGGCGTATGAGGACTGGCCTTCGGAATGGTTTTATATAGAGGACGTCCCGCTGCCGGATCCTGTCCGGATCGGCCTCCCTGAGTTCGACAGTGCCCCACTAAAAAAGCACCTAAGTTGGCGTCCACGGAGCCCTCAGAGAGAATGTGACAAGGACGTCCTTTACCTGATGGGCCGGATAAGACTGTTAGCTCATTCTGGACTGACCATGATCGGGGTCATGGCCGCATGCATCATGCGAGGGGTGCAGCCGCTATAGTATAGAGGCCACCCCATGTGGGACTTCAACGGGGAGGACGATGCCACCCGCTACGGCCGTAAGGGACCAGATTCGGCTACGGCTCTAACAAAGACCTTGTCCGCTTTGTACAATGGAGAAGAGGAGGAATTTCTCCGCGTTAACCCACAGGGTGGATTTTCTATGTACAATCCCCCAAGCTGGGTAAGTGGTCACATTTACTTGCCCATCCGTTTTATATTCCCATTGTTAAATATTTAGTCTAACGACTTCAACGCAGGAACTACGCCGGGCTGTTAAAGAAATAAACAGCCCTCCTCCACAACCCGAGGACCCAGGATGGTCCCTTGACCCGGCCTCTCAACAAGATTCGGTGGTATCAGTGGAGCTGATTGATGGTGTATTCCATCAATTGAGAAAGGACAACTCCTTGGTGGCCATTACGGCCGATTATCCAGGGCTAATTCCGGCCTCCCAGGTAACTGAGATCGAAGTCCCAGTACCCCGAATAGGAGTCCGCCCTCTCGTGTTTTCAGTTTCCTGATTACAACCGAGCTTTGCAGGGGAGGTTTTTGAGACGAGAGGCCGAACATGCGGCGACAAGCCAACGAGGGGCTGCAGGGCCCCGTGGGCAAAAGAGAGGTGTAGTCCGGACCGAGGCGTCAGCACAAAGGTACGGTGCACCCCCTTATTCCAGGTGTTATACCTTCAAGGCATATTAACACTCGTGCTCTCTTCAGGACAAAGAGACCTCACCGGACTATATCCGGAGGGGCTGCCAATCGCGCTTCCACCAGCCAGGCTCCAAAGCCTGGTCCGGAGGCGAAGGCGAATACAAGGCGCGCACCGGGCGCTCCTCCGACAGAGGATGTGGACAGGCTGTCTCCCACCAACTCTGAGGTGGAGAGTGTCATGAACCACAGGCGTCACCAGACAATTCTTCGCGACGCTTGTTTCTCCCAAGAGGCATTAGATGCCTTCAATTCGGGAGATGCGAACCTCCATGCCGCTCAAAATGGTCTAGCCAGAGCCACGAAGCAATATGTAAAAGACATATGGGTAAGAAAATTTTGGTAATTATATATATATACCAGTAGCCCCCGAGACTTGAGACAGTTAGAATAACTGATTTAAGGATCATTTGTTATGCAGGTTCTTATAGAAAAGAATTCCCTACTGTCCCAAGAGCTGGAAGAGTGCAAAGCCCAACTTGAGGCCGCACTAGCCGCGGCGGGGGAGCCCAAGGAGACCCCCTCTGGTAATATACACTTCGAAAGATAAGTATTTTGCGAAGCGCGGCATGGGTGTGAATCTGACAAATGAAATTGCATATGGCGCCGGATTGAATCCGGAAAGGCAACACCTCCTACGCCAGCTGAAGGCTGGTGAGAAGGTGCTGACAAAGGTGAGGCGGGAGAAGAACGATCTCCAAGATGCCAACACCAAGCTGGGCGTCGACCTGAAATATGTTCGTGCCTAGCTGTCAGACTTCGTTAAGGAGAATCAACGGCTTCGGCGTGGCATATTTAGTAAGTACTTGAACGAACCTTTGAAAAAAGTTCGGCAGGGAAGTCGGCTAACAGAGTAATGTCTGTAGGTGTGCTAACAGGTCGTCCTACAGAGGAAATGCCCGGTTCTACGGGTGACCTTGTTCCCGAGCTCTCGCAACTACTTGAGCGAGTTCGGCAGGCGATGCAAGGCGTCGCCCAGGCCTTGTGTCCATCCATCTCCATGCCCGAAGGTCTTGGAGAGCTTGTGGAGAAGCTAAAGGGAGCACGGTGGCGCTTTCGATTGTGGAAGATATCGGCCTGTCGTCAAGGCGCTAGGGAGGCCTGGGCCATGGTGAAGACACGGTACACAAAGGCTAACCCCAACCACATGGCCGAGGTCGGTCCTGTGGGGCCCGATGGGAAGGAGATCCCTGTAAGCTTAGTATATGGCCAAGTAGAATTGGCCGCAAAGTATTCCCAGCAGGACTATAAATTAGACAGCCTGTTAGATGGTATTGAAGAGGAATACAATCAGTCAGAATGACAATGTAATTTAATTGACATTTATAATGCCTTCTAGCCGGATTTTAGATCGTTTGTCATGGCCGACCTTTTCGCTTCAGCCTCGGGACCTGACGGTCCGGAGTGTGTCCGAATTCCCATGCGGTTATATAAGAACCGGGGAATGCATGGAGACTAGGCGTAGGGGTCAATAGTGCGTGAACAGACAAGTACCCGACTAGTTATGTTATATTACATGGTTAGTACGAAACATCTTCCAGGGAGAATAGTTCCGTTAGGGGTTCCTTTCCCTGGGAGGCATGCCCTAAAGTGCATGCCCATTCTACGAAAAAGACGCAGGAAAAAGCATCTGGGGTGCATAAGTAAATAAGTGAAAAGATCATCTTTTCAGTCACCGACCGAATATTCCCTTAAGAACGTTAGCTTTCGGCTTCACCCAGTCTGAGGTACACATCCGGCCGATCCGGCAGTAACAATCGCAGAGGTGCTCCCTTTACCGCCTAGCCGAATAATCGGGAATGCAGGGGTAAGCACAGGAGCCAGGCAACCCAGCTTGGCCAAAACTGAAGTCATATCGATGCATATAATGGTGAAATAAAAGGTACATGCGGAAGTATAACACATGTGTTGGGCATGAAACCCGTATAAGTAAGCTTCTGTTAAAAGAAGCCCCTAGGTTTAATGAGTGCGAATAGCACGTCATTTGATGAGCCTTTAAAGGCCATAAGAGAAAGGAAGGGGAGAAGGAGAGAAATGTAAGACAGACAGTATATAAAAAATGGACAGAGGAAGGAGACGAACACGGAGTCCAGTGCTAGCCATAGAATCTTCGGAGACGGGCTGCGTTCCATGGGTTCGCTCGAGTCGGTTATCCGATGCATCTCGCAGGCACTACGCTCCACCAGTCAGGACTTGGTCAATTATGAAGGGACCTTCCCACTTGGGCTTGAGTTTGTCCTTTTTTTGTCCGGCAGGCGTAGAACTAGTTCGCCAACATTGTAATTTTTGGCCCATACTTCTCTGCTTTGGTATCTTCGAGCCCGTTGTTGATAGAATGCGGAACGGGCTTTTGCCACGTCTCGCTCCTCCTCTAATGCGTCCAAACTGTCCTGCCGACCGAGCTCAGCTTCTCTTTCTTCGTACATGCGTACTCGAGGTGAGTCATGAATTATGTCGCAAGGCAAAACTGCCTCTGCGCCGTACACCATAAAGAATGGTGTGTACCCGGTGGTGCGATTCGGCATGGTCCGCAGCCCCCAGAGTACGGAGTCGAGCTCCTCTACCCAGTGCGTGTTAGATTCCTTGAGGGACCGCACTAATCTGGGTTTGATGCCGCTCATCATAAGACCATTTGCACGTTTGACCTGGCCGTTAGTTTGTGGGTGATAGACGAAAGCATAATCGAGCTTGATGCCCATGTTTTTGCACCAGAGTTTTACCTCGTCGGCCGTAAAGTTCGTGTCGTTATCAGTGATGATGCTGTGGGGGACGCCGTAATGGTGTACAACCCCAGATATAAAGTCTATCACCGGTCTGGATTCGGCCGTCTTAACAGGCTTGGCTTCTATCCATTTGGTGAACTTATCCACCATGACCAGTAAGTATTTTTGTTTGTGGGTTCCGCCTTTAAGGGGTCCAACCATGTCAAGCCCCCAGACCGCGAAGGGCCAAGTGATGGGGATAGTTTGGAGGGCGGTGGGTGGCATATGGCTTTGGTTTGCAAAGAGCTGGCAACCGGCGCATCGTTGGACTAAGTCCTGGGCGTCTGCCCGGGCCGTCGGCTAATAAAAGCCTGTACAGAAGGCCTTGCTTACAATGGACCGAGCTGCAGCGTGATGACCGCCGAGTCCGGCATGAATTTCAGCCAGGAGGTTCCGCTCTTCCTCTTCGGAGATGCACCTTTGAAGGACTCCGTTAGTGCTTTTCTTATAAAGTTCTCCCTCGTGGACTTCGTAGGATTTTGAGCGCCGCACTATGCAGCGTGCCTCATTTTGGTCCTCGGGGAGTTCCTGCCTAGTAAGGTAGGCGAGGAATGGTTCTGTCCACGGGGCGATGACGACCATTATTACGTGGGCTGAAGGTGTTATTTCATTGGCAGAGCCTCCGATTGTGTCAGAGTGTTCGGTGTCGGGCAGTGCGGTTGGGTCCGGGCTGTTATTGTTCGGCTCCCCTTCCCATACTACGGATGGCTTGAACAGCCTTTCCAAGAAGATGTTGGGGGGACTACATCGCGTTTTGCGCCGATGCGTGCCAGGACATCTGCCGCCTGATTATTTTCCCGGGCTATATGGTGAAATTCAAAGCCTTCGAACCAAGCTTACATTTTTAGGACGGCGTTGTGGTAAGCTGCCATTTTTGGATCCTTAGCATCGAAGTCTCCATTTATTTGGGATATTGCGAGGTTCGAGTCCCCGCGCACCTCTACGCGTTGAATGCCCATGGATACTGCCATCCGGAGACCATGTAAAAGGGCCTCATATTCGGCTGCATTGTTGGAGTCTGTGTACATAATCTGGAGTACGTATTGAACTGTGTCTCCTGTGGGGGACGTCAAAACGACACCAGCCCCTAGTCCGGCCAACATCTTGGAGCCGTCGAAATGCATGATCCAATTTGAATATGTGCCGTACTCTTTAGGGAGTTCGGCCTCCGTCCATTCTGCGACGAAGTCGGCCAAAACTTGCGACTTGATGGCTCGCCGTGGCTTATAAGTTATGTCGAACTGGAGGAGCTCAATGTCCCATTTTGCAATCCGGCCCGTTGCGTCACGGTTGTTTATAATATCGTTAAGTGGTACTTCCGAGGCTACTGTTATTGAACACTCTTGAAAGTAGTGTCATAGCTTCCAGGATGCCATGAATACCGCGTACGCGATCTTTTGATAATGCGGGTACCGTGATTTGCACTAAGTGAGGACAGTGGACACATAATAGACCGGCTTTTGAAGAGGGAATTTGTGTCCGTCCGTTTCTCGTTCGACGACGAGCACTGCGCTTACAACCTGATGTGTTGCTGCAATGTACAATAGCATTGGTTCGCCAATGTTTGGCGCGGCCAGGACTGGGTTTGTTACCAATATGGCTTTTATTTCGTCGAGTCCATCCATGGCTGCCTCCGTCCATTCAAAGTGTTCGGTGCGCCGAAGGAGGCGGTAAAGGGGTAGGGCCTTTTCTCCCAAGCGGGAGATAAAGCGACTTAGAGCCGCCACGCATCCGGTTAACTTTTGTATTTGTTTGAGGTCCTTTGGGATATCCAATTGTGATAGAGCTCGGATCTTGGCTGGATTTGCTTCAATTCCTCTACCGGATACAATGAAGCCCAAGAGCTTTCCGGCTGGGACGCCGAAAACGCATTTTTCCGGGTTGAGCTTGATGTCGTATGTCCGGAGGCTATCAAATGTGAGCCCCAAGTCGTCTACTAGAGATTCGACATGTCTTGTTTTGACGACCACATCATCTACATATGCCTCCACTGTTTTCCCGATCTGGTTTGCCAGACATGTCTGAATCATGTGCTGATATGTTGCGCCGGCGTTTTTGAGCCCGAAGGGCATTGTGTTGAAGTAGAATGGGCCGTATGGTGTGATAAATGCCATTGCGGCTTGGTCTGATTCTGCCATCTTGATTTGATGGTAGCCGGAATATGCGTCGAGGAAACACAACGAATCGTGTCCTGCGGTAGCGTCGATAATTTGATCGACGCGGGGGGAGGGGGAAGGGATCCTTTGGGCAAGCTGTCGGGTGGTAGGTGCGACATATGCCAACGGGTGGCCTATCATTGTGGGAGCCAGTAAAACATCTCCAGTGCCTGGAAACGGGATGAGGCGAAGACATGCACGCCGGCGAATCTTACCCAGCTTCGGGGCTCTCCGAGGAGATAACACCCCTACCGCTGCTCTGTGGGGTCTCCGCATGATCACTAGATGAACAAGTAGCTACACGATGCTCCTAGAGCTGTTTGGTGAGAGTAGGAAGAAGGGCACGGCTCGCTCTCTTCTTCTCCTTGTGTGGTGTCTAGAACTAGCAGGGATCAACCCTTTGCATGGGTGTCCCGGGGGGTTTATATAGGCCTACCCCCTAGGGGTACAATGGTAATCCGGATGGACGCGGGGCCCAGCCATCTATGACTACGCTCGCCGGTTTCTGTGCCGACTGCTGGGGCCCGCCGGCTGCCGGCTCCTCGACCGACAGGCAAGCCCCACTGTCCAGGGCCTTGTCGGCGGCTGGTTACTGTTGCTCACTCCTGGTGACGAGGGCTTCGTCGAGGTAGGCGTGGCTACAGTGCCGCCATCTGGCGAGTGGTCACTGTAGACTCACCGCGTCTTGTCTCCTTAATGGGGCGTCTCCTTCGAAGGAGGTGGCATGCCGGCTATGGAGAGCCGGCTTCGTCTCGGGCCGACTGGGGGATGCACGGCCGCCTTCGGGTGTCTCTCTGCCCGAAGGGGCCCACCGCCTGTGGGCCGTACTAGTAGTCCATCATGGATGACATCAGGGTCAACGTGGCAACAGTGCCGTGCCGGACGGGTCATGGCCACCCGTACGGCGCACTGTGCCAGTCGTGCTCCGGGATTCGGCGGTGGTAAGCTTCACTGTAGCCACACCCCGTCACATTGCCGTTAAGTGGATGCAAACTTTGAGGGTACGGTCTTGACCACTTTATGGGAGCCGGCTTCTTGGAGTTGGCCTCCTCGCGGCCAGCTTCTCGAAGCCGGCCCTCCCGTGGCTTTCTTCACGAGGGCTAAAGTCGGGCCGCCTTTCGATAGCCGGCCTGGGAGACAGCCGGCAAGGGGAAGGCGGCCCCACGTCTTGGATTCTTGAGAGCCGGAAGGGCTCGTAATTTTTTTAGAAGGGCCAGGGGAAGCCGGCTAGGCTTCCCATGGCTATTTACTCCTTCAGTAGTCCCCGAAGCTGATCGAGCTTCGAGGCTGACAAAGGGATGAGAAGCTTGGTCAACTTCCTATCCTGAGGGGCCGGCTTTGCTGGTGCGCGCCGACTTTGGAGAGCTCCGTTTCTTGTTGCCGGGAATGCGGTTGACCCGCGAGCTGACCGCAGGCCTTCCCGCGGGCCACGTGGCAGTGAAACCCTGCCAGTGCACGCGCGCGATGTGACGCTGCTGTAGGCCCAGGCCCGCCACTCCTAGGCCTCGGCCCGAGCGCGGATCTTCTGCGGCCCACGCGGACCGCTCACCTTCCCGCGGCGGTTTTATTACGCCGTTAGGGCGCAATAATTGCAGTACGTGGGGGAGTGGGCGCAGTTGATCCCCATGCTCCCCCACGCCGCGCCTCTTCGGCTCCGCCGCGCGAGCCTATAAGTAGGGGGAGGAGAGGGAGCGACAGAGGCTCTCACGCTCTCCCTCGCTCCACCCCCTCTTTCTCCTTCCTTCCGCTGCTGCACCACCCACCGCCGCGCCGTTTCTCCGTCGCTTCATCTTGCTCCCCGTCGCACCGTTCCGCCGCCGCATCGTCTCGCTTCCATGGTGCTGTCGAGCTCATGGGATGGCTCCAACGTCCATGAGGACCACATCGAGTTCCTCCGCCAGACGCGACGCCTGCCCGGCGAGAGGTTCGTGCGGGTCCGTCGAGCACCGGAGAGCGAGGTTTCGCCGGCACCGGAGGAGGGCGAGCGGGTTATCTTCCGCTCGCACTGCCTGCGCGGCTTTGGCCTTCCGACGAGCGAGTTCCTCCGTTCCTTCCTCGAGTTCTACAACCTTGAGCCGCATCACCTCACGCCCAACGCGGTGATGCTGCTGTCGGCCTTCGTCTCCCTCTGCGAAGGTTTCCTTGGGGTCCTCCCCACGCTTGAGCTCTGGGGGGAATTCTTCCAGAGCAAACTCGACACCATTGTCGCGAGTGTGCCTGCCCCCTGCGGGGCCTATATCGCCATGAGGCGGTCGGGCGAGAACAACCCGTCCCCCCCCATCCCGTTGATCCAGTCGGTGAAGCTCTGGCAAAAGTCATACTTCTATGTGAAGAACGTCGCCCAGCAAGGAGACTACGTCAACCTGCCGGCTTACGTAGCCGGCCCGCCGGTTGGGAGGCAACCCTCGTGGAGCTACCGGGCCAGGTCATTGTCTCAAGCCAGGAACGCAGCCGTCTCCCGGCTTCGGGTGATGATCCAGGCGGAAGGCCTAACCGGAGCCGACTTGGTGGCCGCCTTCGTGGAGCGCCGGGTACTTCCTCTCCAAAGCCGGCCTCACATGATGTGTCAGATGAGCGGCCGCTTCGACCCAAGCCGGCTGAGCACCAGGGAGATGCCTCATGCAGAGGTGTCGTACATGGTGAATTACATCTCCAACTGCAAGCTCGCCGAGGACTGGCGATACGGCAAGGCGCCGTACTCTCGCGCCAACCCTCCGCCCGTGGTAAGTTTTTCCTTCTTTTCTCCTGTTGGTAGCCGGCCTTATGATAGCCGGCTTCTGATTAGTTGGTTCTCCCCTAGCAGAACCCTCTGCTTCCGCCGACGACCGGGGCCGCAGGGGTAGAGCGCCAGCTCGTCCCCGACCGCACGGTGGACGACGCCGGCGACCCGGACTTGGGAGCGGCCTCCATGGAAGACGCCATCGTGGGGGAAAGCGACGAGCCCGAAGGTGCGGGGCTCATAGCCGGCTTCGAGGACTGGCCGAATGATGCCGAGGTCGAAGTCGCCCCGCGCCGCCAGCCGGCGCCTGGTCATCAAGGCGCGAGCTTGTCCGCCGCGCCGGCTGCTGGCGGCGGCACCCAGAAGCACCGGGCCGCGTCGATCCTCTTCGGCAGCCGGCCGAAGAAGTCCAAGGCTTCCACAGCGGCGACCAAGCGAGATGAGGCGGCCGCAAAGGCGGCCCGCTTCCGCAAGGTGGTGAAGCAGCCGCAGGCAATCTCAGCGTAAGTCGTCGAATGCTTGGACACATATTTTTTGTTGTTCTCTTCGATTGAAAACTCTTCTAAACCTTTCTTTGCTCGTCGGACAGGGCGCCGCTTTCCCTTGAGCGGGGTCCGGGCGACTCCGTAGTCGGGCCGACTGGAGGGTCTTCAGGCTCCCGCCGCGTGGACCCCCGCGCCGACCTCAGGGAGGCCACGGAGCGGAACGCTCGTGAAGCGCGGGAGGAGCAGGAGGCGGCGGAGCGAACGGCCGCCCAGGCGGCGAAGGAGCAGGCCGATGCAGCAGCCAAGGCCCGGGCAGAGGCGGCAACCGTGGAGACGGAGGTGGAGGCTTCGCACAACTAGCCTCCGCTGCTCGCCATTCCCCTCCGCGCCGTGGCCCCCAACACCCAGTGCCCCCGTCGGAGGAAGTCGACCAAGAGCCGCCGGCGATGGAGAGGAGGGAGGTCCAAGTGGCCTCCGCAGAAGGAATGCCGCAGACGGCGCCGACCAGAGCGGGCCAAGGCGGCCAATCTGCCGCGGCGCTAGAGCAGCCGGCCGGGGGTGAGCCGGCAACGGGAGCCGGCCTCGAGGTGCAGCCGGCAACGTGCTGGCGCGCAGGGGAACGCATCGCCGCGCCGGAGCCGCACCGAGTTACGGGTGCCGGCCAGACGGTGGAGGCCTTGGAGGCGGCCAGCACCGCCACGTCCGAGTGGACTCCCAGCGGGGGGACGGGCGAGCTGAACGTGGCGGACCAAGAGGTTCGGAACCGGCTTCAGGCCCAGGCCGCCTCACTGCAGCAGTACACCCAAGAATTCCTAGCGACGCGGGCCGTCATCCGGGTGAGTCTCCTAGCCTTGTTTGTTTTGTTTTCTTGATTTCTTCCGTAGGGGCGCATCAGCGCACCCACTGGGTGTAGTCCCCGTGTTTCGAGTCGGCTGCTGCGCAGGCGGCTCGGAACTTACTAGGTCCTGACAACCATCTTACACCCGCCTCCTGTCTGTCCTTTCAGGAGTATCATAACCTCCGTGCTACCGCCTTCAACTCCCAGGCTCAGGAGCTGGGCCGGAGAACCGAAGACATGGTCAATAGCCGGAGTGCATCCTTGTTTTCATTCATCTCCTGTGGGGGCGCGTCAGCGCACCCACCGGGTGTAGTCCCCGAGATTCGGGCCGACTGCTGAGCAGTCGGGTCGGATCTTCCGTGACGACTTCTTCCTCATTGGTTTTTCTTTTGTCTTTCGTGATTGCAGGGTCCAATGCCGACTTGAGGGGGCAGCTCAGCGAGGCGCAGGCTGCCCTTCGCGTCAAGGAAACCGAGCACGCCACCTTGGTCCTGGAGCGTGACCGCCCGGCCAAGAAGCTGGCTGACCAGGAGGAGAGCCACAAGGCGGCCCTGAAGGAAGCGCGGGACAGAGAAGCCGCCCTGAAGGCCGAGTTCGAGACTGAGGCGGCGGGCTGGGCTAAGACCAGGCAAGCGCTGGATGAAGGCTTCGGCCGTATTGAGGACTTGATCGATGGTAAGCTGCCTTCCTCGCTCCTTGCCTGCCCCTTGCCGCCTAATTTTTGTTCTGACTTGCGCTGCTTTTTATTCTCTATGCAGACTACTTTCCCGGCTACTCCGTCTTTGCCGCCCAAACTATCGAGGCCCATCGGGAAGCGCGCCGTCAGGCGGGGGCCGCCATCGCATCGGACGCGAATCGGACGCTTGAGGAGCAGCTCTTGGCAATCCAAGCGCGGCTGCAGCCGGCTCATCGCATGCTCCGCCGCCTCCAGCGCGCCGGAGCACAGGTGTTGGCCGCCCTCTGGCCCGGCGAGACGATTCCCCGCACCCCGAGCCGGACTGCCGACTGGCTGGAGGTTGCGGTTGGCCGCTTCGAAGCTTGGAAGGCGTCGGCGGCCCGACTTGGAGCTGGGCGGGCGTTGGAGTTCGTCCGGGCTTGGTATCTAGGGTTGAACCTGGACCAGCTGCACACCTAGCGGATAGAGGCCGACGCAGAGCTGGAGGAGGTGCAGCCGGCTATCGCTCAGCGCGCTTCGATGATCGCCGAGTGCACCGACATCAGCGTCTTTGCACCTGAAATCAATGATGACGGTGTTGCCCAGCCGGAGGAGTGGTTCGGGCTGAACCCGGCGGTGGGTGAGGACTCGGTAGAGGAGATCGCCTCCAGCGATGAAGGCGAAGACGACGAAGAAGATGAAGGCGAAGACGTCGAGCCGGCCGGTGGAATGGCCGGCCAGCCTCCGCCTGACCGTGCCTCCAGCAACGAGGCGCGCGCAAGCACGCCTTCTGCGGGAGGCGGTGATCATGCCGAGGTTCGCCAGCCGGCCACTCCTCCAGCCGGCACTGCCGTCTCCACCGACCTGCCCGGCTCGTTAGCCACTCCGCCGGCTTAATCTGCCGTCCTTGTTTTTTCCTGTCTGTTGCCTTCTGAACAATTTTATTAAGCTTTCGCAGTTCCACCCACTTGGGGTGTATTCAAACTATGTTGAATGCTGGCCTCTTGGAGGTCTTTTATGTAAATATTATCGTGTGTATGTCTGGTTTCCCTTCACGTATGCTTTTTATCCTTAGGCTTTTTCCTTTGCCGCCTTCCCCTTTTGGGGAGGCAAGTACTCGAGCTTTCTTGGATTGAAGTGAAGTGAATGGAAGCCGGCCGGCCGGCTACTCTGGTAGTCGGTTGGTGGTAGGAGGCAAACCGGCTTTCGTTATATTAGTCCGTTAGTCCCTAGCCATTTTTCGTGTGGGCATCCTTTCCTGCCTTTAACTCTTGCCAGCCGGACAGCCGGTTCTTCGAACTGCGACTTTTGGCAAGAGTTAAGCTTGGGTGTCGGCACACTACTTGTCTGACCGCGGGTAGGACTTCTAATATAACTCCAGTCGGCCAGTCCCCGGGCCGACTAGTCGAACCCGGTGCCGGACGGAACAAGTAAATGAAATGACAAGGTCATAAGCATGATACTCTTCATTCATAGATAAAAGATGGCAGTCCCCGAGCTCTCCTCGGGGGGCCTATTGTCTCGTACTTAGTACAAAAGTTAGCGTGATACATACTGCATTTCAACTGTAAAATCTTCGGAGGAGGTTGGCGTTCCATGGTCGTTCCGACTCCTTGCCGGAGTCGTCTCTCTTGCGTGCCTTGGGCTTCTGTGCGTCGATTAGGTAGTAGGAGTCGTTGCCTAAAGCTCTGCTGATGACGAAAGGGCCTTCCCAAGGGGCCGAGAGCTTGTGCTGGCCGGCTGTTCGCTGGATCAGCCGGAGCACAAGGTCGCCCTCTTGGAAGGATCTTGGCCTGACCTTCCGACTGTGGTAGCGGCGCAAAACCCTGCTGGTAGATGGCAGATCGGCTGAGGGCTAACAGTCGACCTTCTTCCAGCAGGTCGACGCCGTCTTCTCGTGCTTCCTTGGCCTCCGCCTCCGTGTACATGGTTACCCGAGGCGAGTCGAACTCGATGTCGGTTGGGATGACCGCCTCGGCACCATACACGAGGAAGAAAGGAGTGAAGCCGGTTGACTTGTTTGGAGTAGTGCGTAGACTCCAGAGGACAGCCGGCAGCTCATCGAGCCAATAGCCGGCTGAACGCTCCGGTGGCACGACCAGTCGGGGCTTGATGCCGGAAAGGATGAGGCTGTTGGCTTGCTCAACCTGGCCGTTTGACTGGGTGTGGGCAACGGACGCTAAGTCCAGCCGGATACCTTGCGTTGCGCAGAAACGTGCCAAGGCTCCCTTGGCAAAATTCGTGCCATTGTCGGTGATGATGCTGTGTGGCACGCCGTACCGAGTTGTTATATCTGCGATGAATGTCACGGCAGTCGGCCCATTCAGCTTCTTGATCGGCTTTGCCTCAATCCACTTGGTGAATTTGTCCACGGCGACGAGCAAATGTGTCATGCCGCCGCGCGCCGTCTTGAATGGGCCCACCATGTCCAGTCCCCAAACGGCGAAGGGCCAAGTGAGGGGAATGGTCTTGAGTGCTGAAGCCGGCATGTGTTGCTTGGAGCTGAAGAGTTGGCACCCTTTGCAATGTTTAACCAACTCTTTGGCGTCATCCAAAGCAGTCGGCCAAAAGAAACCATGGCGGAAGGCTTTGGCGACGAGTGATCTTGAGGCCGCATGGTGGCCGCATTCTCCTTGGTGGATGTCTCTGAGGATTGCAATGCCCTTCTCTTGCTCGACGCATCGCTGGAGGACTCCAGTGACACTGCGCTTGACGAGCTCTCTGTTGACGATTGTGTATGCTCCGGCTCGGCGTTGGACTTGTCTTGCCTCTGTTTCGTCAGCCGGCAGATCTTGGTTTATTAGGAAGTTGAGGATGGACTGAGCCCATGATGGAGCTGCGACTTCTTCTATTGCCAATGTGGCTACTGCGACCAGGGCGGGCGGGCTGGGTGGTGAAATGCTGGAGTCGGCCGCCGGCTGTTGTGTTGGTGCAGTCCTCGGGCCGACTACCGCAGTCCCCGAGCCGGGTGTGGCAGTCCCCGGGTCGGGCGTAACCGCGGGAGTCCCCGAGCCGGCTACTGAAGTCCCCGGGCCGACTGTTGAAGTCCCCGGGTCACCTGCTTGGTTCTTCGAGCCGGACCCGGCCGCGTCGGGGTCAGGCGGCACGAAGATGGAATCGGACTCTGGAGACGGCTTGATGGACGGCTTGAGGAGGCGTTGTAGAGAGACACCGGTTGGTATTGCTTGCCGAGTGGAGCCTATTCGAGCCAGGGCATCGGCCGGCTCGTTGTCGGCTCGCGGTACGTGGAGGAACTCGCATCCTTCAAAGTACCCACTGATTTGCTAAACAAGGAAGCGGTAGCTTGCCGTATTAACGTCCTTGGCGTCCCAGTCGCCGGATGATTGCTGGACCACCAAGTCCGAGTCGCCATAACATAGGATCCGGCGAATGCCGAGTTCTTTGGCAAGCCGGAGCCCGTGTATGAGCGCCTCGTACTCGGCTACATTGTTGGAGGCGGCAAAGTGAATCTGCAGCGTGTATCTGAGCTTGTCGCCTTTGGGAGAGGTAAGGACGACGCCGGCTCCCAAGCCGGTGCGCATCTTGGACCCGTCGAAATGCATGCGCCAATGAGTGGAGTCGGGAGCCGGTGGCAGGTACTGGGTCTCGGCCCAGTTGACGAGGAAGTCGGCCAGTGCTTGGGACTTGATGGCGGTGCGGGGCTGGTAGAAGATCGTGTAAGGGGCCAGCTCGATGGCCCATTTCGCCACCCGGCCGGATGCATCCCGGCTGCCTATGATCTCGGCCAGCGGGGCGGTGCATACGACCGTGATGGGATGCTCTTGAAAGTAGGGCTTCAGCTTCTTGGCGGTGAAGTACACGCCATAACACATCTTTTGGTAGTGCGGGTAGTTCTGCTTCGAGGCGGACAGTACCTCGCTCAAATAGTACACCGGCCTCTGGACCGGCTGGGCTCGGCCCTCTTCTGGGCGTTGGACTACGATGACGGTGCTGACCACCCGGCTGGTTGCGGCAATGTAGAGGAACATGGGCTCTTTCTCAGTCGGCGCCGCCAGGACAGGCGGTGTGGCCAGCATCTTCTTCAGCTCGTGAAAAGCTTGGTCGGCTTGGTCATTCCACTCGAAGTGCGTGGTCTTCTTCATGAGGCGGTAGAGGGGGAGAGCTTTCTCTCCGAGCCGGCTGATGAAGCGGTTCAGGGAGGCCAAGCATCCGGTGAACTTATGGATGTCTCAAAGCTTGGTGGGAATCGCCATTCTCTCAATGGCCTTGATCTTCACCGGGTTGCATTCGATGCCGCGTTCGGAGACCAAGAAGCCTAGGAGCTGGCCGGCTGGCACTCCGAACACGCATTTCTCGGGGTTGAGCTTGATTTGGAACCGGCGTAGGTTCTCAAATGTTTCTTTGAGGTCTTCCAGCAAGGTGCCGCGCTTCTCCGTCTTCACCACAATGTCATCTACGTAGACGTGAGCGTTTCTGCCGAGTTGCTTGAGGAGGCACTTTTGCATGCAATGCTGAAAAGTGGCACCGGCATTTCTCAAGCCGAATGTCATAGTCAGGTAGCAGAAGGCTCCGAATGGCGTGATGAAGGCGGTCTTCAGGCGGTCAGCCGGATCTAACTTTATCTGGTGGTATCCTGAGTAAGCATCCAAGAAACTCAACAGCTCGCATCCGGCCGTGGAGTCTATCACTTGGTCAATCCTTGGCAGGGCAAAGGGATCTTTAGGGCAGGCCTTGTTGAGGCTCGTGTAGTCTATGCACATGCGCCACTTGTTGTTCTTCTTTAACACGAGGACCGGGTTGGCAAGCCACTCTGGAAAGAAAACTTCCATAATGAAGCCGGCTGCCAGAAGCCGGGCTATCTCTTCTCCCACAATCCTTCTTTTTTCCTCCGACAGTCGGCGGAGGGGTTGTTTGACTGGTTTTGCGTCTTCTCGGACGTGTAGTTTGTGCTCGGCGAATTCCTTCGGAACACCCGGCATGTCCTTGGGGGACCATGCAAAGATGTCCCGATTCTCACGGAGGAAATCGGCGAGCTCGCCTTCCTATTTGCTGTTTAGGCTTGCCCCGATGACGGCAAACCTCTCGGGGTGCTCGGGGTCAAGAGGTATCTTCTTCGTCTCTTTGGCCGGCTGGAAAGATCCTTGGGCATCATACTCCTTGGGATCGGGGGACAGGACCGGCTGCTTGCCGGCCATGGCCACGACCCGGTCCAACATCTTCTTCTCTTCGGCAATCACAAGGGACTCGGCCAGCCGGCTGCTGGCGGCAGCGCACTCGGAGGACTTCTTGTAATCGCCGGCTATGGTGATGACGCCCTTGGTGCTCGGCATCTTCATCTTGAGGTATGCATAGTGGGGAACCGCCATGAACCTGGCCAAGGCAGGTCGGCCAAGCAACGCATGGTAGGGGCTCTCCAGGTCCACCACTTCAAACCAGATCGCTTCCCGGCGGAAATGCTCCTTGTCCCCAAAGAGTACATCAATCTTGATCTTGCCAATGGGGGTGCAGGACAAGCCAGGTATGATGCCATGGAATACTGTCCGAGTAGGCATGAGTTGCTTCGTCTTGACATTCAGCTTCTCCAGGGTGTCACGGTACAAGATGTTGATGCTGCTCCCGCCGTCTATCAACACACGAGAGAAACGGGCGGCGCGTCTGTCCGTTGCAAGGGTGGCATCCAGAACCAACGCACAAGAGCCAGGAGACGGCATCACCTCTGGGTGGTCGGCCCGGCTCCAGCTGATAGGTTTCTCTGACCAATGCATGTGCTCGGCGGGGTTGGCAGCGACCACGCTGACTCCCTGGTGCTCTCGGTGTTTGCCGCCCCGGTCTTCGGGCTGGCTTGTAAAGACGATGTAGGTTGCATGCTCGTCGGGGAACTCATCATGCACGGCTCCGACTGCGGGCCGAGCGGCCGCTGGCGGGCCGGCAGGCGGAGGCGGCGTGAGCCCCTCGCCTTTGGAGATTCGGGGTGAGCCAATGGCACTTCCGGGTTGTGTGGTTGGACGGCTTCGCGCCACTGTGGAATTTGCACGGGGCGTCGAGAGTTTGCTCGTAGGAGAAGGCCGACTGCCAAGCCGGCCGGCCGCCCTTGGGTTTCTTGGGCGCGGGCCACCCTTCGGGCGACATGTCTTCGACTGTGGCCACCTGCCGACTGGCGGGAGGCGGCGCGGGGCCCTTGCGCTTGTGATCGTTCGGGTGTGGGCGTCGGCCGGAATCCCCAGCCGGCATCTTGGGCGCTGGATTGAGTACCTTCCCGGACGCGTCTACCCGGAGCTCAGTCTTCATCGAGGAGTCGGCGGTGGCGTACTTGTCCGCTATGTCCAGAAGCTCGTCGAGGGTAGTCGGCTCATCGCAGAGAAGCTTGTGCTTGAGGAGGGTGCCTTCTTGGCACCCGGCAGTGAAGTATTCTATGGCTTGCACCTCGTGCACCCCCTCACAAGAGTTGCGGAGCTCGGCCCAACGCGTGAGGTAGTCGCGAGTAGACTTGGGGGGCCTTGTACGCACAAGGAGAGCTGTCTGGGCTTGGGAGCCCGCTTGTAGGTGCTGGTGAAGTTGCGGACGAAAGCTTCTGTGAAATCTAGCCAGCTGTTGATGCTGAAGGGCTTGAGGCTGTTGAGCCAGGTCCGTGTCGTGCCTTGCAGCATGAGGGGCACGTACTTCACGGCAACGCGCCTGTTGCCGTTGGCTATGCTAACCGCCGTGGAGTAGTCGATCAACCAATCTTCCGGCTTTACGGAGCCGTTATACTGCGGCGTGTCCCTTGGGAGCGAGAACCCTTTGGGAAAAGGCTCGTCGCGAATGCGGGGGCCGAAACAAGGCGGACCGACATCGTCTTCTTCTTCCAGCGCCAGGGATCGCGCCAGGCGGTCGATCCGATGGCGGGCGTCGTTCTCGCCGACTCCTTCGCGGCGACCTAGTCGGCCGCTGAGAGTCGGATGCGCCACAGGCGGCGGGGTGGGATATCTCTCTCCACGGGGCCGAGGCGGAGGCGGGTTGCCCCGCCATTCCACGGCCCGGGGATGGCCTTCTTCGTCTCGCTCGATGGAGATTCGGGTCCGGCTTCGGCTGGCAGCCGGCTCTTTCTCGCACCGTGCGCGGGTGTTGCCCGTAGTCGGCGTCCGGGACGTCGCGCCGTGATCTCGGCGCGGGGGAGGGCTTTCCGCGCGGGCGTCGGCTTCGTGCCGCCGCGCGGCCGCATCAATTAGCTGCTGGATGCGTCTGGTCATGTGGGGGAGTTCTTCGGCCCCCAATCCGTCCAGCTCGTCTACGGCCGCCTGGGCGGCACGCAGGTTCTCGAGTGGAGTGGCATAGACTGGGCGGTCGACCCCCAGCGTGTCGGCGATGACAGCGCCGCGCTGCCTGACAACACCGGCCCGGCTTGGCCCGCCCGGAGCCGGCGTGCCAAAGGCGACGCGGTCGGCTTCGCGCTGGTGGGCCTCAGTGAGGCGTCTTATGGAGGCCAGCCTCCGGCCCTCCGCGAGGAGAGCGAGGCGGCGCGCCTCCAGTGCTTCGTCGTCGGCATCAGCCGGGAGCGGGATGGACAAGTCGTGGACCGCCGCGTGCGGGGCGTCGTGGGCGCTCTCGTCAGCAGCGCCGCCGTGGCCGATGACCATCACCTCGGTGGTGACAGCGTCGCAGCCATCGGTCCGGGGAAGCGGGTCGTTGTAGATCGTGACGTTGGTGGGGAAGGTGTCGAGTGAGGCCGTGTCGGAGTCGACAGGCATCGGGTCGGTGGAGCCAACCGACTCCAAGTCCACAGCAGGCTCGCCGGAGACATGGAGCTGGCCGAGGAGGTTGGCGAGGTGGTTGGTGCCCGCATCGGAGGCGAGCTCGTCGGAGATGAGGGTTTCGTCGAGGAGATCGGCGAGGCTGCTCGCCGCGTAGATGCTGGTGACGCCTTGCAGCGCGTCGTGGCAAGCGCCATCGGGCGTGCCGGGCTGGCTACGCTCGCTGGGGAGGAAGAGGGTTCCCGTCCAGAACAGGTCTCCGGACGACGGTGCACCTGGCCCCATGGTGGGTGCCAAATGTCGGGTGGTAGGTGCGACATATGCCAACGGGTGGCTTATCATTGTGGGAGCCAGTAAAACATCGCCGGTGCCTAGAAACGGGATGAGGCGAAGACATGCACGCCGGCGAATCTTACCTAGCTTCGGGGCTCTCCGAGGAGATAACACCCCTACTGCTGCTCTGCAGGGTCTCCGCAGATGAACAAGTAGCTACACGATGCTCCTAGAGCTGTTTGGTGAGAGTAGGAAGAAGGGCACGGCTCGCTCTCTTCTTCTCCTTGTGTGGTGTCTAGAACTAGCAGGGATCAACCCTTTGCATGGGTGTCCCGGGGGGTTTATATAGGCCTACCCCCCGGGGGTACAATGGTAATCCGGCTGGACGCGGGGCCCAGCCGTCTGTGACTACGCTCGCCGGCTTCTGCGCCGTCTGCTGGGGCCCGCCGGCTGGTGGGTCCCGCCGGCTGCTGGCTCCTCGGCCGAGAGGCAGGCCCCACTGTCCAGGGCCTTGTCGGCGGCTGGTTACTGTTGCTCACT
Source organism: Triticum aestivum (assembly GCF_018294505.1). NCBI lineage: Eukaryota > Viridiplantae > Streptophyta > Magnoliopsida > Poales > Poaceae > Triticum > Triticum aestivum. The sequence goes on from NC_057797.1 coordinate 68,927,405, forward strand.
CCTGGTGACGAGGGCTTCGTCGAGGTAGGCGTGGCTACAGTGCCGCCGTCCTGCGGGTGGTCACTGTAGCCTCACCGCATCTTGTCTCCTTAATGGGGCGTCTCCTACGAAGGAGGTGGCATGACGGCTATGGAGAGCCGGCTTCGTCTCGGGCCGACTGGGGGATGCACGACCGCCTTCGGGTGTCTCTCTGCCTGAAGGGGCCCACCGCCTGTGGGCCGTACTAGTAGTCCATCGTGGATGACATCAGGGTCAACGTGGCAACAGTGCCGCGCCGGACGGGTCATGGCCACCCGTACGGCGCACTGTGCCGGTCGTGCTCCGTGATTCGGGGGTGGCAGGCTTCATTGTAGCCACACCCCGTCACATCGCCGTTAAGTGGATGCAAACTTTGAGGGTACGGTCTTGACCACTTTATGGGAGCCGGCTTCTTGGAGTCGGCCTCCTCGCGGCCGGCTTCTCGAAGCCGGCCCTCCCGTGGCTTTCTTCATGAGGGCTAAAGTCGGGCCGCCTTCCGATAGCCGGCCTGGGAGACAGCCGGCAAGGGGAAGGCGGCCCCACATCTTGGATTCTTGAGAGCCGGAAGGGCTCGTAATTTTTTCAGAAGGGCCAGGGGAAGCCGACTAGGCTACCCATGGCTATTTACTCCGACACAAGCCTTGTTAAGGTCTTTAAAATCAACGCACAGGCGCCAGGATTTGTACTTCTTTGGTACCATCACCAGGTTTGCCAGCCAGTCCGGATGTTTTATATCTCTGATGAATCCGGCCTCCAATAGCTTTGCTAGCTCCTCTCCCATGGCATGTCTCTTAGGTTCGGAAATACGCCGAAGAGCTTGTTTAACAGGTTTGAATCCTTGTAGGATATTTAAGCTATGCTCGGCCAGCCTGCATGGGATTCCTGGCATGTCTGAAGGGTGCCAGGAGAAAATGTCCCAGTTCTCTCGTAGGAACTCTCATAGTGCGGCGTCTACATCAGGGTTTAACCGTGCCCCGATGGAAGCTGTTTTATTGGGGTCCGTTGGATGGACCTGGAATTTGACTATTTCGTCCGCCGGTTTAAAGGAGGTGGACTTGGATCTTTTGTCGAGTACCACATCGTCCCTATTCACCTTGGAGCGCAGCGCAGTTAGTTCCTCAGCCGCTAGGGCTTCGGATAGTGCCTCGAGGGCCAGTGCGGCTATCTTGTTTTCGGCGCGGAGTGCTATGTCCGGATCACTAGCGAGAGTGATGATCCCGTTAGGCCCGGGCATCTTGAGCTTCATGTACCCGTAATGGGGTATTGCTTGGAAGATTGTAAACGCTTCCCGCCCTAGCAGAGCATGATAACCGATGCTGAACGGAGCCACATGGAACGTGACCTCTTCGGACCTGTAATTATCTGGCGTGCCGAACACCACATCTAGTGTGATTTTTCCTATACAACGCGCTTCCGACTGGGGATTATTCCTGTAAAGGTTGTGCTGGTTCGCTCAATGCAGTTCCAGTCTATTTCCATTTTTGAAGGGTTTCCTCATAAATGAGGTTCAATCCGCTGCCGCCATCCATGAGTACCTTGGTAAGACGAAAGCCGTCCACTATTGGACTGAGGACCAATGCGGCTGGTGCTCGGGCGTTTCGGAATTTAGGTTCATCACTAGCGTTAAAGGTAATAGCCGTGTCACTCCATGGGTTTATTGTTGCTACTTGGTAGACTTTGGCAAGGCTACAGAGTATCCTTTTTCGCATGTTATTTGATGCGAAAGTCTTGAAGACTGTTAATACCGTATTGGTGTCTCTGGGGTGGCTTTCTGTGGCCTCCGGAGTTAGGAGATCTTCGCCAATTTTGGCCACCTGCCGGAGTATCCAACATGCTCTAAGGCTATGAGTTGGTGTGGCGTCCTCTGTACTGTGAATTTTACAGGGTCCATTAAGCCATCCTTCCAGTACGGTTCCATGCCCTGTAGAGGGTTTTTGCTTTTTGGTGCTTGACCCGGGTGTCTGGCGATGATGCACCCTCTTATTTCGGACTGGGTTTGTATTCAGGGCCGGATTATCCCAAAATTTTATTTTGGTTTTCCAGGCGCTCTCCATCGCACAGTACTTTCATACAATGGACGCCAAGTCAGCGAAGCGTGTAATATCACGGCGACTTATGGCATTGAGGATTCCCTTGTCCGTGTAATTATTGCAGAAGATTGAGATTGCGTCTTCCTCACGGCAGTCCCTTATCCTGTTCCTAACCAGGAGGAATCTGGCCCAGTAATGATGTACTGTTTCTTCGGGCTCTTGCCTGATTTGGGATAGATCGCTTATGTTCGGGTGGGTGGGTGGAATTAAATCCGAAGCCTCACCCCATCTGAGGCTCAAAGGCCGTGGAATTTCCAAACTCAAAAATTTGGATTCCTGGATGTTGTCCAATGAATCCAGCCCATTGCCTGACTCTAAGTTCAGGTCTCGAGTGATATCCTCCCCTCCGCGGGTATCCGGCTTGGAGGGATCGGGAATCCGGACGTATCTACTCCTTAAGATAGATGAGGGGTCGCCGCACTATCCCTCTACCACGGCAACGTGATGGGTGACTTGGGAGAGTTAATCTCTCTCAGATCGGGCTTAGGCCCAAGCTGGTCGTAATCCGTAGTGACTCCCAGGGCGGCGATGAGATCCAAGAGCTCGTTTATGGAGGAGAGCTCCATTGGATCTAACTTCTCGGCGAGTTCCGAGTTGACATGAAGATTGTTTTCGATGGCTCGAGAGATCATCGTCAGCGCAGAAGCCGAACAGGCGGTCATAAGAAAACCACCTAGCCGGAGGGTTTGGCCGACAGCCAAAGCTCCCTTAGCAACGGTGCCATCTTTAAAGACGGGGCGAGGCATCCTTCCTGATGGCGAAGACACATAGGAACTCTCAATGAAAGCACCAATGTCGATGTCAAAACCAGCGGATCTCGGATAGGGGGTCCCGAACTATGCGTCTAGGCTGGATGGTAATAGGAGGCAAGGGACACGAAGTTTTACCCAGGTTCGGGCCCTCTTGATGGAGGTAAAACCCTACATCCTGCTTGATTAATATTGATGATATGGGTAGTACAAGAGTAGATCTACCACGAGATCGGAGAGGCTAAACCCTAGAAGCTAGCCTATGGTATGATTGTTGTTCTGTCTGTTGTCCTACGGACTAAAACCCTCTGGTTTATATAGACACCGGAGAGGGTTAGGGTTACACAAAGTCGGTTACAATGGTAGGAGACCTGCATATCCGTATCGCCAAGCTTGCCTTCCATGCCAAGGAAAGTCCCTTCCGGACACAGGACGAAGTCTTCAATCTTGTATCTTCATAGTCTAGGAGTCCGACTGAAGGTATAGTCCGGCCATCCGGACACCCCCTAATCCAGGACTCCCTCAATGACCTATGATCAAATTTTCTCATTTGACTCCTAAGTCAATATACTCATATATAGATGACCTAGTCATCGCCAATTGCTTGATAGATGCTAGAATTGGTTGAGCATGCTTTGTCACATATTTCATTTGCCATTTTATTGTGTGAGCATGTTGGTTGCATAATTTACTCATTCGAGGACATCCACTTGTTGTTTTGTTTGCTTGGTTCCTTTTTCTTTTGCCAAGTGGATGGACAAGAATGCCCAAGAACCTTCTCTAGCTATCTATGCTTTTCTTGTCTCAAACTCTATTCCTGCTACATCACAAAGTTTGATCAAGTCAGATTCAAACCACTCTGTGTGAGGAGCACTCGGAGTCCCCGATTCGTCATAGACTTAAACTTCCAAATCTTCTTTGTGCCTTTCGGTCTGACCGATTCATCCATTTTGGTCATACCGAGATCACTAAGTCGATCTAGGTTTTCAATCTCGGAGCAACCGATTTGAACTTTTCGGTTACACCGAGTTGCGGTAACTGCTTGCAGTTATGCATCTTGGTGCCACCGAGTTGTTCCACTCGGTCACACCGACAGGGTCAGGCTATATATATCCCCGGGCCAAAATTTGGAAAATTCTCTGAACCCCTTCGCCCGCGCTCAGCCTACTCTGCCTCCCTGGCTCTCTGGATCGTCCTCCTCATTGCCAGCTGCCTCCTGCCGCTGGTCTCCACCGCCGTCAACGGAAATCGTCTCCGTCGTTGCCGCCGTAGCAGGTCCATTGCCGCACTTAGGGTATGGACTTGATCCTTGTGCTAATCTCACTCCGATTCCTAGCACATTGTTTTGCCATGTATCTTGCCACGATTGAGATCACTCTATCCAGCGAAATCACTCTGTAGTTTTAGTTGTGGATTGAAAATTTAGGGTTAGGTTTCCGCCGAAATCATCTCGGACCAACCGAGTTGTTGAAATCGGTTCCACCGATTTGGCTAAGGCCATTGCACATGTGATTCTCGGTCTGACTGAGAACTGCAAATCGGTGTGACCGAGTTCAATTCTTTGTGAAACCCTAGCAGTCTCGGTGCCACCGAACTATGACTTGGTCTGACCAAGTTCACTAGTTTAGGTTCCAAAAGCTGCTTCGGTATCACCGAGTTTTCAAATCGGTAGATCCGAAATGCTTTCTGTGGAAAACTAAAACTAAGTTTTTAACTCATTCTTTTGCAAAAACCTCTATACTTTGTGATGCTCATCCAATCTACCTCATTTATAATCTATTCACAGGGTCTGCTGTCAGTGTTTGCATCATGTCAGATTAGAGTGACAGTCAGACCAAGTCTGAGGAGCAAGTTAACATGAGTGAGGCACTAGTCCCTCTAGCAGCTTTGATGAGGGAATCAGGAGTACACCCAGCAACTTCAGATTCTGAGGATGAGGACTATGTGGCTGTTGAGGAAGAGGCCACCTCAAAGAGGAAAGTCCTGAAAAAGGAATATGGCACAACTGCTACCACTACGCCAGGAATGAAGACAAAGATTCCTGCCAAGAGAGTTCCTATGTCAAAGGCCAGAACATCCACTCAAGAAACTTTGGGATCTGCACCTAAATAACAGGTTGTGGCAGAGAAGAAAAGGAAGGAAAGGGTCAAGAAGACCACTGCCAGAGTGCTTGGCAGATCATCAATTATGAGAGACGATGATGAAGAGGAAGAGGAAGAGGATGCAGCACCAGCACCCACAGCTCCATCTAAGCCCAAAACTGCTCCTAAGACTGCTGCTCCAGCTCCAAAGCCAAAACCCAAGAGGAGCACCAGGAACATCCATGCCGAGGAGAAGAACAAGGCCCCAGTGCCTCAAGTTGCTGAAGAAGAAGAGGATTATGTTGTTTTGAGGAAGTTGATGCCCAAGATCCCTGATCACAATGATGCACACCTAGTTGCAGATAATATGAAAATCAGGAAGGATTCAGGATTGAGGCTATGGAGAGAGTCTGATCCATATGCCACCAGGAGAAGGACTGATGTGGACTACAGGTTCCATACAAAGGAACAACAGGACTTCTATGAGACTGTTTTACTTGACAAGAAGCCCATAGTGTGTGACATGAGATGGGTTGATTGGAAATTCATTGAGGAAAATGAGGATCACTTCCCTGGTGTATATGACAGCTTCAAGGCATGTGGAATTGATGAGTTTGTGGCTCAGAAGCTCACAAAGTGGAATGATGAGCTTATTATGCAGTTCTACTCCAGAGGTCATTTCTACCCAGATGGAAGGATTGTCTGGATGTCTGAAGGTACTAGATACTAGTCAACAGTTGAAGAATGGGCAAAATTGATCAATGCTCCTGAGGAGAATGAAGATGACTTGGATGTCTATGCCAAGAAGAAGAAGGATCACAACACCATGGCACATATGTACAAAGAGATCCCAGATGCTGCTCTTAAGACACACTAATTTGGATCAGTACATTACCTTTTGTCAGGTTTGCCAATAATCAACTAGATCCTCAGACACACTCTATTGCCAAGGTCAGGTGATCACAAGATGATCAAAGGCCATGCAATTAACCTGCTTCACATATTTGATGTGCCTCAAAAGTTCAAAGTCATGAGCCTAATTGTGGAAACCATAAAGAGAACAGCTGCAGATCAGAAGAGAAGTTGTGGGTATGCCCCATAGATCCAGGAGCTAATCAACTCCAAGATGGGCATTGGCACATATCTCTTGGGCAAGGAACACATGCCCATCTACCCAGACTTTGAGGACAACACTGTGGTGATGGATGAGAATGAACCATCTTCTGTGCAAGCATAAGCAAAGAGGGAGAAGGCAAGGACTGCAAAAGGCTGCAAAGATGCAACCATTGACGAGGCATCTCAGTATGTTCTAAAGAGCAAGCAAGATCAGCTTGGCTACTTGATTTCCTCCACTCTGAGGATTGAGAAGGGACTGGCCACCCTGACTCAAAACCAGAGAGCTTGGAGAGGATCATGCAGCAGAAGTTCTATGATTTAGATGTGGAGGTCATAGAGATACAGTCAATTGTTGAGCAAATTCAGGATGAAGTGTAGGAGAAGAAGGGAAAGTCTACCACTGATGCTTTTGCTAGAGTGCCCAGAGGACAGAGATCTGCTGCAGTGCCAGTTACAGACACCAGAGCAACTTCATCTGCACCAGCTACAACTTCAGTGCCACCAGCTCCAGCACCCACTCCACCAGCTCCATCTACATCAACTAATGCCTTCGTCCTTGGAGTTTTATCTACACCACCACCTGGAGACCAAGCCTGAGAGTCGATCTAGCACTATGCATTTTTATGAACTTTTTGGTAACTTGTTGCCAAAGGGGGAGAAAATGTATAGATCATAGGCTTCGAGAGAGTGTGTTGCTTTTTGTTCTCTCTTATTGTTTGCTGGTCGAAATTTGTTATTTGCTTGTTTGAGATACTTTATGCTTTTGTGTGATACTTGGATGATCATGTGTTTGATCATATGCTACCTTAATGCTTGTTGGATGACATTATCCTTTTATATCCCCATATGATCATTCACTTTGCTTGGTGATGAGTGCATGTATTTAATTATTATCATTTTGAGCGCTCCACCAAGATGTATGTGACATGGAAGAGTAACCCATGATCCTAACTCATTGTGCATTTGCAGTCCAAAGCAAATCTCAAACTATGCACAAATTTAGGGGGAGCTCTTGCTTTTCACATACTTCTCAAAGCGACAATGTTTTTCACTCTTATTATCATTTGTCGAAGCTTTGATCTATATGTTGTCATCAATTACCAAAAAGGGGGAGATTGAAAGTGCAACTATCCCTAGGTGGTTTTGGTAATTCCTAACAACATATAGCTCATTGAGCTAATGCTATTTCAAGATTAACATTTCAGGAAAGCTCAATGATTGGCATGGCATGGATGAGAAAAGTGGCCCCCTCAAAATGCTAAGTACAAAAGGATTGGCTCAATCTCAAAGCTCAAGACTCTACATTTTCTATTTTAGTGATCCAAGATCACATTGAGTCTATAGGAAAAGCCAATACTATCAAGGAGGGATGAGGTGTTGCTTAATGAGGCTCTTGCTTAAAGTGCTTAGTAATATGCTCCAAATCCCTCAACTACTTTCTCACATCCACATATGACCTAAACCGAAAGTCAAACTCGGCACCATCGATTCTTTCTATCCGGCGCCACCGAGTTCAGATGTCATAGCCACTGCCACAAACCCTAGGCAAATCGGTCTCACCGATAGGGATCTCGGTCTCACCGAGATGGGATTGTAATCTCTCTGTTTCCCTTCGTAACGTTTCGCCCCCACTGAGATTGCAATGTAAACTCTCTGTTTCCCTTTCGTAACATTTTGGTCTCACCGAAATGAGCGAATCGGTCCCACCGAGTTTACTTGACCAACTCTCTAGCTTATTACCAAAGTCGGTCTCACCGAGTTTGTGTAATCGGTCTCACCGAGATTACGTTATGCCCTAACCCCAACCATATCGGTCCTACCGAGTTGCATGTCGGTCCCATCGAAAATCCTAACGGTCACTAGATTTGCTGAATCGGTCCGACCGAGTTTATCAATTTGGTCCCACCGAGATTGGCAAGTTGTGTGTAACGGTTAGATTTTGTGTGGAGGCTATATATACCCCTCGACCTCCTCTTCATTCGTGGAGAGAGCCATCAGAACGAACCTACACTTCCAACTTACTTTTTCTAAGAGAGAACCACCTACACTTGTGTTGAGGCCAAGATATTCCATTCCTACCATATGAATCTTGATCTCTAGCCTTCCCCAAGTTGCTTTCCACTCAAATCTTCTTTCCACCAAATCCATATCCTGTGAGAGAGAGTTGAGTGTTGGGGAGACTATCATTTGAAGCACAAGAGCAAGGAGTTCATCATTAACACACCATTTGTTACTTCTTGGAGAGTGGTGTCTCCTAGATTGGCTAGGTGTCACTTGGGAGCCTCTGACAAGATTGTGGAGTTAAACCAAGGAGTTTGTAAGGGCAATGAGATCGCCTACTTCGTGAAGATCTACCGCTAGTGAGGCAAGTCCTTCGTGGGCGACGACCATGGTGGGATAGACAAGGTTGCTTCTTCGTGGACCCTTCGTGGGTGGAGCCCTCCGTGGACTCACGCAGCCGTTACCCTTCATGGGTTGAAGTCTCCATCAACGTGGATGTACGATAGCACCACCTATCGGAACCATGACAAAAACATCCGTATCTCTTATTGCGTTTGAATCCTCCAAACCCTTCCCTTTACATTCTTGCAAGTTTCATGCTTTACTTTCCGCTGCTCATATACTCTTTGCATCCTTGCTTGAATTGTGTTAAGATTGCTTGACTTGTTCAAAGTTGCTAAAATCTGCCAAGAACTAAAATTGGGAAAAAGATAAGTTTTATTTGGTCAAGTATTCTAATCACCCACCTCTAGACATACTTTCGATCCTACAATATGAGTTATTTTCATGCATTTAATTATTTAAATGAATATTTCTTATGCTAGTTATTTTGTCATGCTTGAAATGCTTAGTTATAGTACTGGATGAATGCATGAGCTAGTTTAAGGCAGTAGAGAAAGTTTGATTGTTTGGTTATGTTTTTATGAATTATGGAAGTTTGTTTATGTGATAAATTGACTTTAATGTATTATGGTGTAACTAAAATGATGAGTGATAAAAACCAGTAAAGTAGAACCAGTAAAGTTTAATGATGAGTAGTGTAAGAAGGAAACTTTGATAATGTTGATCTATTTACTTTGAGTGGTATGTTTTGCAGAAATAGTTGCATGATCATGGCATATGGTGACTCGAGTTATTTTATTCTCAAGTTAAACCCGAGGTTAATTCAACTTGAACATAACGTTAATCGAGTCATGGTGCCACTGAATCGAGTGTTTCCCAGTGCGACCACATTTTCCTTTATGGGAAGGTCTTCATTTGGTCCGTTGCCATGCCTTTGGTCGATACCTCCAACAAGGGAAGGTTATGGGTGTGCGGTCCCTGGCCCGGTAAGCAGACATAACCTTGTGTGTCGGTTTGTTGTTATGGTACCTTGTCCCCGTTTGGGACCGTTTTGCCACGACAGTGGCCGTTGATGCCTTTGGTAGGCACGGGGCCACCTATGACTTAGCCTAGTGGGGAGTTATTCGGAGTTGCGGGAGAGTGTCATGGCAATGGGAGGGTTTCGCCGGAATGCCGTTGGTCCACCCGAATAGGAAGACGAGGCCATGGATTCTGTGGTGAGGGTAAAGTGCGCTACCTCTACAGAGTGTATTTAATCTATCGATAGCCGCGTCCTCGATTACGGACATAGCTCGTGAGTAAGTCACACCATGGATCAACATTAATAAGTAATCTTGCACACTAAATATTTGTTGTTTGGCACTGGTTATGTGATGATTTGTGAGATCATGAAGATGATCGTGGTGGGAACCAAAGTGTTGGTTTCAATTGTGATCCGGGTATGATCACCGTTCGGTTATGAGGTAACCCGTCTGGTAAGAGAGTCCGAGTGACTCGGTGCACAAGTTAATTTCACCACATCAGTAATATTGTTGGGGATATTACTACAGGACGTAAACGGGCCAGGAGTAGCCGGGTTAACTATATGAAGAATAGAAGCCCACGAAAACAAAGGATGGTGGCGCTTTACGAAGGCCCAAGGCCCAAAGGCGGGTTAAGGCTTGTAGATGTAAACCGGCATTATCATATAACTTGTATTGTAAGATAGGAGAGATAGAGAACGAGTTGGACATGATGATGATCCAGCCTCGGGACTCTGTAAACCAATGGGCGTCGACCTATGTATATATAAAAGGTCGACCCGGCGACGGTTGAGGGACGACGGACAACAACTCGAGAGCCAGGCAAAGCGGGTTCGCTCCCTGGACTTCAAAACCCTAGCAATACCAATCACAACTAGACGTAGGCTTTTACCTTCCACGAAAGGGACGAACTAGTATAAAACCCTCGTGTCCCCCTTGTCCGGTTTAACCCCTTTAAGCTAACCCGTAGTGATGGCTCCACGACTAAGTCCTTATACGAGGACATCTGCCGTGACAAACCCACGAAAGTTGGCGCCCACCGTGGGGCTATCGCACGATGGTTTCGAGTTCTTGAAGGGCAGTTTTGATGGACTCAAGGGGTACGCTGTGGGCCGGATGACAAAGATTCGTCGTGGCAAGCTCTACATCGACAATGCAGGCTGGGGCCCCGAGGCCGATTCAATCGAATACGGGTACCGGGTCCCCTTTGGTGGGATTCACGTCTTCATCGGCAAGATCGGCGAACCGGGCCCTGTGCCGGACATCGGCACCGACATCATCGAGACGGCTCAGCATGCAAGCCCTTCCCCGGTTCAGCCCATGGCAAATCATGTTTTCGTAGGTGTCATCCACGGAGCGTAATATGAGGATGGACCGGCATCCGATGGACAAACCATTCTCTGCTCCAACGACGAGTCTTCCGGAGAAACCGAATCGCTCTATCAGCTGCAGGATGGACGGATTGATGGAGGCTCTGAGGGCAACAGTATTCCGGACTCCCTTGATCTACCAAACTGGGTCGCTATCTTCATGGCCGGTACGCAATCGGCACCCCACTCATCAACCACTACAGCAATGCTCTCCGGTTTAGCAACAGCCACACCAGCGGGGGCAGGGGGATCTACGCCGCCTCCGGCTCAAGTTTTGTCTGACTTGTTCGACGATTGGGTAACATTGATTGCCGCAGAAGTGGACGTGGCAGCCCAGGATCAGCACAACGCGGAGATCACAAAGGTGAAAGATCAGATAACTCAGGCTAAAGCGGACCTAGTGGTAGAGAATGCTAGGATGGCTGCAGAGCGGGCCGAGTTGGAATCTCAGGCCTACCAGCTTAGGTTGGATCAGAATGCCTCGGAGGAAGTCATGAGAACAAGATACCGATCGCATCTCCCACTGAGTTATGAGGCAAGGAATCTCTTCAACACACCAGGAGCAGGAACTAGTGACCGGCCAGTATTAAACCGGACGGAGGCACCGGGAACAGGAGCGCCGATTCAGCCGCGCATGATGGACCCGCCTCGTCAGAACAACATTGTGGCACAGCATGTTCCAACACCCCCAGGGCATTACTCCAACCCATTGGACAACATCATGGCCGCTGCTTCACGATTGGCAGCGCTCCCAATCGACGGTGAATCACCCGTGGCGATTGAGGCACGACGAGCCAGAGAACTCCTTCAAACAGCTTTAAATCAGCAGCAGGCTTATTCACACAATCGTAAGAGGATTCATTCCACCCCCCGTCCAAGCCGGAGCAACAGCAGGCATGTTGAGGACGAGCCGGCCGTATCAAGCAGCGCACGTTGCCGTAACACGCCTTAGGGGCACAGCCCGACTGGGAGAGGTGCTAATGCGCAAGATGTGGTGGATCATGGCCGAGCAAGTCGAGAAGCCGAGTTAGCAACTCTGCACGGAGCCCGTCAACCTACTCCGGTTTACCCTGCCACTTCGGTAGAGCCAGGTGTGGAGCCGTGTCTCACCCCCGCTTTGCGTAACGTGTGACTGCCCAAGGACTTCAGAGGTCCTCGTAAGGTACCCAATTACACCGCCGATTTGCAGCCAGAGGCATGGGTTGAGAGTTACGAGATGGTGATGGAGATGTTAGATGTGGATGAAGCGGTATGTGCTAAGTATTTCACCATGATGCTAGAAGGGACATCTCGTACTTGGTTGAAGAGCTTACCAACTAGTTCTGTCGGATCATGGGCCGAATTGAAGCACCGGTTTATCCAGAACTTCAAAGATACTTGTAAGCAGCCCATGTCAATTGTGGATCTGGCCGCTTGTGTCCAAGAAGATGGGGATTCCATGACCCATTGGGTAAAGCGAGTCTTAGCTATTTTGCATTCGTCGGATCGTATCAATGCAGACACCGTAGTGTTAACATTGGAGGGCAATTGCCATTTTTTGCCTCTTAAACAGAAGTTAGGAAGGCTCAAATGTCACTGCAATGACATGTCAACACTCATGGCCGCTTTGGTTAAGTACGCCGATTCAGATAATACCAAAGACCCTGACTCAGAGGAGGACAAACCGGGGAAAGGGAAAAAGAACGACAACACCAAGGGTCAGCAGCATAATTCGGCGGGCCACGGGAACAATGGTAAGCGCAAGGACGACAACAGTTTGGACTTTGTAGCTAACACCAATGCTCAGGAGAATGGTCAGCACCGTAAGGGTAAGCAGCCCCAGAGGGGCAGAGGTTCAGGTCCCAACTTGGAGCGACTGCTAAATCAACCTTGTCCAAAGCATGGATCCAAGGAGAAGCCAACATCACATCTTTGGAAGGACTATTATATCATGTGAGATCTCAAGAACTCCAATATGTTTCAGTATGATAATGGCCCGCCTGGTGGTTCAGGAGGTGGTTTCCACGGGCCGGGTTACGGAGGCGGCAATTCCGGTTCAGGATTTCAGGGCAATAAAACTGGACACAGTAGTCAAGGTAACCAGGGCAACCAGGGAAGTTACAACCATCAAGGGAACCAGCAGCAGCAGCAGTCGGGTTATCAGAGCCATCCTAAGCAGTTAAATAGTGGGCAATATCATGTCTTCACCACTAGCTTGTGTAAGCGCGATCAGAAGCTTCACAAGAGGGTAGTGAACTCTGTTGAACCGACAGTGCCTCAGTATTTGCGCTGGTCTGAGCAACCCATTTTATGGAGTAGAGAAGATCACCCGCCCCGGGTTGACAATCCGGGTCATCTGGCCTTAGTGGTGGCACCTCAAGTTGGAGGATATAAGTTCACCAAGGTGCTCATGGATGGGGGAAGTAGTATCAACATTCTGTATTATGATACTTCCCGTCGTATGGGATTGACAGACAAGAATCTTAAACCGTCAAACACCATTTTCCATGGTGTGGTGCCCGGTAAGTCTGCGTATCCAGTGGGAAAGATAGCCTTAGAAGTGGCTTTTGGAGATGATCATGATTCAAGGTCAGAAACATTGACTTTTGAGGTGGTAAAAATCAAAAGCCCATATCACGCTCTATTTGGGAGGCCGGCTTATGCTAAATTCATGGCGAGGGCGTGTTATGTTTATCTACAGCTTAAAATGCCAGGCCATAGGGGTACCATGACAGTACATGGAAGCAGAAGGATCGCTTTGGAATGTGAGGAAGGTGATGCGGCTTATGCTGAGTCGGTTTGTGCCACAAAAGAGCTAAAGTTTTATAGAGAAAAGGTTGATCTGGCTGATATGACCTCTTTGAAAAAGCCAACTACTGAGCACGATCCGGCGTTGAAGTTTAAATCGGCCACTGATACCAAAATGGTTGATTTTGTTCCTGGGGATTCATCGAAGCAGTTCAGCATCAGCGCTAACCTAAATCCCAAATAGGAAAGCGCGCTCATCGAGTTCATCCGTGAGAACCGGGACATCTTTGCATGGAAACCTTCTGACATGCCAGGTGTACCGAGGGAACTCGCTGAGCACACACTTAACATCGATCCTAAGTTTAAACCGGTCCGGCAGTTTCTCCGCTACTTTAATGAAGAAAGGTGCAAGGCTATTGGTGAAGAGGTAGCTCGGCTGTTGGCCGTAGGGTTTATCGTGGAGGTCTTTCAACCAGAATGGTTGGCTAATCCGGTGCTGGTTCTTAAGAAAAATGGCACTTGGCATATGTGTATAGACTACACAGACTTGAACAAGGCTTGCCCTGCAGATCCCTTTGCCCTCCCTCGTATCGATCAGATCATTGATGGCACGGCGGTTTGTGACCGTTTGTGTTTTATGGACGCTTATTCTGGTTATCATCAGATCAAAATGGCAGCTAAGGACCAGGAGAAAACAGCTTTTATAACTCCTTTTGGAGCCTTCTGCTATGTCTCCATTCCTTTCAGGCTCAAGAGTGCTCAGGCGACATATCAACGCTGTGTTCAGAATTGTCTTCATAAGCAGATTGGGCGCAACGTTCATGCATATGTAGATGATATTGTGATAAAATCTAGGAAGGAAGAAACTTTGATAGATGATTTGAGAGAAACCTTTGATAACCTCCGGGTTTACAAAATGATGCTCAATCCGGAAAAATGTGTCTTTGGTGTCCCGGCAGGCAAACTTTTGGGTTTTCTGGTGTCAAACAGAGGCATTGAGGCTAACCCGGAAAAGATCTCAGCAATTACATCTTTGGCTAAACCAGTGTGTATCAATGATGTTCAACGTTTGGCCAGCCGGATTGCGGCTTTGAGACGGTTTATCAGTCGTCTTGGGGAGAAGGATATCCCTTTATACCAGATGCTGAGGAAAACAGACAATTTTGTCTGGAGCGAGGCAGCTAATAAAGCATTTGAGGATCTGAAGAGGCAGTTAGCTGAACCGACTGTGCTTGCAGCTCCGATCAATAAAGAGCCGTTATTGCTCTATGTGGCTGCTAATGCCCGAGCTGTTAGTGTGCCTGTTGTGGTAGAGCACAAGGAGACTGGAAAGAAATATCCGGTTCAACGGCCGGTTTATTACATCAGTGAGGTGCTCATTGAATCAAAGCAGCGATATCCACATTGGCAGAAGCTGGTGTATGGAGTATTTTTGGCATGCGATAAGCTCAAACATTATTTTCAGGGTCATCCTATCACAGTGGTCAGTTCAGCCCCTCTGGGAGATATCGTTCAAAACAGAGAAGCGACTGGCCGGATTGCTAAGTGGGATATTGAGCTTGGACCTCATGGGCTCGAATACACACCTCGCACAACCATTAAATCTCAAGCACTCGTGGATTTCATCAATGATTGGACAGAGCTGTAGGCACCAGAGGAAAAACCAGATAACACATACTGGACTATTCACTTTGATGGGTCCAGACAGTTGGAGGGTTCAGGGGCTGGAGTCATACTAACTTCCCCATGAGGTGACAAGTTTTGTTATGTTCTCCGCTTAATGTTCCCCTGTACTAACAATGCAACTGAGTATGAGGCCTTACTCCACGGTCTTCGGATGGCTAAGGAGATGAACTTAAGCCGGGTTAAGTGCTTCGGGAACTTGGATCTAGTGGCTCAGCAAGTGTCTGGCACTTGGGATTCTAAAGACCCACTCATGGCTGCATATCGACGAGAGGTGGACATAGTAGCTGGTCACTTCAAGGGTTATCAGGTGGGCCATATAGACCAGCGAAAGAACGAAGCGGCAGATGCTTTAAGCCGCCTTGGTTCTTAGCGTAAACCGGTCCCACCAAATGTATTTCTCGACGTACTCCATAATCCGTCGGTCAAAGTACCAACAGAGGAGCAGTTGGCTATCCCTGATCCGGAGGCTCAATTGGTGGCAGCTTTGCATATCATTCCGGATTGGACAATCCCGTACCTGGCTTACATGAACTGGGGCGAGTTACTAGAAGATGAGACCTTGGCCCGGCAGGTAATCCGGCGTTCCAAGTCCATGACCATAATCAACGGGGAGTTACATCGTTATAGTGTCAGAGGAGCAATTCAGCGTTGTGTTTCTCCTTAGGAGGGTTGTGAGATTTTGCGAGAGATCCATGAAGGGGATTGTGGTCACCATGCCGGTTCAAAGTCTTTGGTGGCTAAGGATTTTCGTTACGGTTTCTATTGGTTAACGGCTCACCTTGATGCGGAGGATTTGGTTAAACGATGTGACGGTTGTCAAAAATTTGCACGCCGTGCTCATATTCCGGCTCAGGATTTGAGGATGATTCCAATAACTTGGCCGTTCGCAACTTGGGGCTTGATATGGTGGGACCCTTCAAGTGATCCAAAGATAAGAAGACCCATTTATTAGTGGCAGTTGACAAGTTCACCAAACGGGTGGAAGCAGAGCCAGTCAGTAAGTGTGATGCGGCCACGGCAGTCTAGTTCATCAAAAAGGTGATATTCCGGTTTGGCTTTCCACACAGTATTATAACTGATAATGGTACTAATATGTCAAAGGGAGAGATGGAGGAATTTTGCCAACGTGAGCACATCCGGCTTGATATAGCATCAGTGGCTCACCCCCAATCTAATGGTCAAGCGGAGAGGGCAAATCAAGAAATTTTTAGAGGTATTAAACCCCGACTTATGGTTCCTTTAAAACGGACACCGGGTTGTTGGGTTGAGGAGCTACCTTCTTTGTTATGGAGCATCAACACCACACCCAACAGATCCACGGGTTACACACCTTTCTTCATGGTTTATGGAGCGGAGGCAGTTCTTCCTAGTGACATACGTCATGATTCGCCTTGTGTTATATTGAAGCAGATAATGAGACAACACGTCAGGACTCGCTGGACCTGTTAGATGAGGAGCGTGATCTTGCAACAGCTGTAACATCCCAAATTTTTTAGTTTGGAATGTTATACAATAGATCATCATTGCATATCATATTTTATTGCTTTTGGTGGATCCTAGAAATTCTACGCAACTCAAGGACCCTCGGAGAGAGTTGGGGATTTCGTTATTTTCATATTTGAGTTTTCTCAAATTTTGAAAAAAATAGGATCATTTGATTTTAATTATTTTATCTTCAATTATTTCTATTATCAAAATATGAGAGAGGTAATAAAATGACTTTCCCAAAAATAAAGAAATATTGAGGATTTAATAAAAAAATCAAATAAGGTTTTATTTTGGTTTTATTTGCTATTTTATTTGAATTTAGGAAAAATTGCACGTTTTCAAAAATTGCATTTAGAGCCAAAAAAATGTTCATCCTGTTCTAAATATTTTATTTAGACGGATAAAATTTGTTTTGGCACTTTTAGATTTTTATTTATTTTTTCTAGAATTTTTTTAGGCGCAGCGAAATTGTTTAAAAAAAGCCCCGCGCCCGACTGGGCCAAGGGCCCAGCCGAGCCAGGCCGGCCCAGCCGCCGCCGCCGCCTTCCCCGCCGGACTCGAGGAGGAGTCCGAGCGGGAGCCACCTTGCGCCGCCGACCCCCTCCCCAAGTCAGCCACCCCCTCCTTTAAATAGCCACCCCGGGGCCCCCCTGGAGCCGGAGCCGCCGCCGCCGCCCCGCATCCCTGCCGCCAGCCGCCTGCGCTGCCGCCGCCCCGCGCCGCTGTTGCCGCCGCCACGCATAGTCGTCGACCCGCCGGAGCCCCGCCGGACCGAGCCGAGGTAGCCGCCCCGCCGCCCAGTTTTCTGAAAAAAACCGATCTGTTTTTTTTAAAACCTAGTTTTCATTTTTTTTAAATAGATCGGTTTTCTCTGGTTTATTTATTTAGAGAGGCCCGCTCGTCCGTTCGTTTTAACGAACACGTTTTTCGTTTAGTTTCTGTTAACGAACGTTCTTTCGTTAACTGTTCTTCGTTTGTCTTTTTCTCGGATTAAATCCGCGGTTTTTCTGATCGCGATCTCTGATCCGATGTTCATTCTAGTTTAACTTTTCGCTCGTTTATCGGAATCAGGAGATTCAAGAGCCTGGAGTTTCGTCTCGAAACCCTCTTTCCGTTTAGCCAACTCAAACAAGTTTTTGCCACAGTAAAAAATGCCCTAGATCCAGAATAGTAAATGAAGCTTCTTTCTTTTACCGTTTGTCTTCGTTGCTTCGTTCGTTTTGATTTCTTTTGTCAACCGGAGTTCTTAAGTTGAACCTTCTGGTTAGATCTTTTATTTGAGTTTTACCTGTGCATTATTTGAGTACTTATTGTATGCTTGTTTGTTTGCGATAGAGTATCCGGAGTGCGCGCTTGCTACTTCGAGTCGCTAGGTTTCACGAATCATCAGCAAGGCAAGTAACACTTTGATCATACTTCCTACTACACAGTTTTATTGCATTAGATCAATCCTCACACATTGCATGATTAGGATCTAATTAAATTGTGGGTTTGGGAAGTAGTTGAGGTAGAACCTATTACCTGTTTATTATCAAACCTTTGGGAGTTACTTCTACGTTTGCTTATTATTGCTATGTTATGCTAGTAGACGTGGGTTGGGTGAGTGTATCCATGACAGATGTGAGATTGTTAATTAATGGTTTATTTAAGGTGGAAACCTAAACACACATCTGGGTGGATTGAGGCACCTGGGTATTCCAGCGATTGCCTATTTTCTTTTGGACCGCCACCCAGGCTCAAAGGGATCATGAGATTATTCATGCTAGAAACTTCCGTGTGCAGCCACAAGCTACTATGGGCTCTAGCATAGTTGACTAAGTCGTGCAAACTCTTAAAGTGGTAGACTAGCAGATGTAGGGGATGTAGGTTGGTACGGTCTACCCGTTCGTAAGGTGCTAGCGCTTCTGAAAGACTATGTCTCGGTCATCCGTTTCTCAAACACCATGTAGTGCGAGAAATCCAACGGAGGAGATCGGGTCTTGTGGGGAAAAGTGCGCAAACCTATGCAGAGTGTATAAACTAATCATGGTTAGCCGTGTCCCCGGTTATGGACATCTTGAGTATCTAGTACCTGGACTATCATGTGAATCTCATCATGTTACTCTAATTAATTTTTTTTGGGTTTTTAATGATGATGCTTAATTGGGATTGAGAATGCTGTCAACCATTCTCAATGTTTAACAACTACCATGATAGTTAAATAAAATTTATTCCTATGCAGTAGGGAAATATTGGCTTTATGCAAAACTATAACCATAGAGCTTTCCACCAGCCATATATGCATATAGAATAGCTTATTTCATTCCATTACTCTCTATGTGTTACATTGCCAGCATATTGTTGGGGAACGTAGCAGAATTTTAAAATTTTCTACGCATCACCAAGATCAATCTATGGAGTCATCTAGCAACGAGGGAGAGGGGAGTGCATCTACATACCCTTGTAGATCGCGAGCAGAAGCGTTCAAGAGAACGGGGTTGATGGAGTCGTACACGTCGTGATCCAAATCACCGATGACCTAGCGCCGAACGGACGACACCTCCGTGTTCAACACACATACGGTTGGGAAGACGCCTCCTCCAACTTGAGCCAGCAAGGGGGAAGGAGAGGTTGATGGAGATCCAACAGCACGACGGCATGGTGGTGGAAGCAATGGTGATCTCGGTAGAGCTTCGCCAAGCTCAGCGAGAGGGAGAGGTGTCACGGGAGGGAGAGGGAGGCGCCAGGGGCTAAGGTGCGGCTGCCCTCCCTCCCCCCACTATATATAGGAACCCTAGGGGGGCACCAGCCCTAGGAGATGGGATCTCCAAGGGGGGCGGCGTCCAAGGGGGGTGGCTTGCCCCCCCAAGCCAAGTGGGGCGCCCCCACCCCTAGGGTTTCCAACCCTAGGCGCAGGGGGAGGCCCAAGGGGGCGCACCAGCCCATTAGGGGCTGGTTCCCCTCCCACTTCAGCCCATGGGGCCCTCCGGGATAGGTGGCCCCACCCGGTGGACCCCCGAGACCCTTCCGGTGGTCCCTGTACAATACCGATTACCCCCAAAACTTTCCCGATGGCCGAAACTTGACTTCCTATATATAAATCTTCACCTCCGGACCATTTCGGAACTCCTCATGACGTCCGGGATCTCATCCGGGACTCCGAACAACTTTCGAGTTACCATATACTAATATCTCAACAACCCTAGTGTTACCGAACCTTAAGTGTGTAGACCCTACGGGTTCGGGAGAGACACGCAGACATGACCGAGACGACTCTCCGGTCAATAACCAACAGCGGGATCTGGATACCCATGTTGGCTCCCACATGCTCCTCGATGATCTCATTGGATGAACCACGATGTCGAGGATTCAATCAATCCCGTATACAATTCCCTTTGTCAATCGGTACGTTACTTGCCCGAGACTCGATCGTCGGTATCCCAATACCTCATTCAATCTCGTTACCGGCAATTCACTTTACTCGTACCGTAATGCATGATCCCGTGATCAACCACTTGGTCACATTGAGCTCATTATGATGATGCATTACCGAGTGGGCCTAGAGATACCTCTTCGTCATATGGAGTGAGAAATCCCAGTCTCGATTCGTGCCAACCCAACAGACACTTTCGGAGATACCCGTAGTGCACCTTTATAGTCACCCAGTTACGTTGTGACGTTTGGCACACCCAAAGCACTCCCACGGTATCTGGGAGTTGCACAATCTCATGGTCTAAGGAAATGATACTTGACATTCGGATAAGCTCTAGCAAACGAACTACACGATCTTTGAGCTATGCTTAGGATTGGGTCTTGTCCATCACATC
This sequence comes from Triticum aestivum, assembly GCF_018294505.1. Lineage (NCBI taxonomy): Eukaryota > Viridiplantae > Streptophyta > Magnoliopsida > Poales > Poaceae > Triticum > Triticum aestivum. The sequence goes on from NC_057797.1 coordinate 68,947,901, forward strand.
ATTCTCCTAGTGATGTGATCCCATTATCAATGACATCTAATGTCCATAGTCAGGAAACCATGACTATCTTTTGATCAACAAGCTAGTCAACTAGAGGCTCACTAGGGACGTGTTGTGGTCTATGTATTCACACATGTATTACGATTTCCGGATAACACAGTTATAGCATGAACAATAGACAATTATCATGAACAAGGAAATATAATAATAACCATTTTATTATTGCCTCTAGGGCATATTTCCAATAGTCTCCCACTTGCACTAGAGTCAATAGTCTAGTTACATTGTGATGAATCAAACACCCATAGAGTCCTGGTGTTGATCATGTTTTGCTCTAGGGAGAGGTTTAGTCAATGGATCTGCCACATTCAGGTCCGTATGTACTTTACAAATATCTATGTCTCCATTTTGAACACTTTCACGAATGGAGTTGAAGCGACGCTTGATATGTCTGGTCTTCCTGTGAAACCTGGGCTCCTTTGCAAGGGCAATAGCTCCAGTGTTGTCACAGAAGAGAGTCATCGGGCCCGACGCATTGGGAATGACTCCTAGGTCGGTAATGAACTCCTTCACCCAGATTGCTTCTTGTGCTGCCTCCGAGGCAGCCATGTACTCTGCTTCACATGTAGATCCCGCCACAACGCTTTGCTTGCAACTGCACCAGCTTACTGCCCCACCATTCAAAATGTACACGTATCCGGTTTGTGACTTAGAGTCATCCAGATCTGTATCGAAGCTAGCATCGACGTAACCCTTTACGACGAGCTCTTCGTCACCTCCATAAATGAGAAACATATCCTTAGTCCTCTTCAGATACTTCAGGATATTCTTGACCGCTGTCTAGTGTTCCATGCCGGGATTACTTTGGTACCTTCCTACCAAACTTACGGCAAGGTTTACATCAGGTCTGGTACACAGCATAGCATACATGATAGACCCTATGGCTGGGGCATAGAGGACGACACTCATCTTTTCTCTATCTTCTGCCGTGGTCGGGCATTGAGCCGTGCTCAATCTCGTACCTTGCAATACAGGCAAGAACCCCTTCTTTGACTGATCCATATTGAACTTCTTCAATATCTTGTCAAGGTACGTACTCTGTGAAAGACCAATGAGGCATCTCGATCTATCTCTATAGATCTTGATGCCTAATATGTAAGCAGCTTCTCCAAGATCCTTCATTGAAAAACACTTGTTCAAGTAGGCCTTTATGCTTTCCATGAATTCTATATCATTTCCCATCAACAGTATGTCATCCACATACAATATGAGAAATTCTACACAGCTCCCACTCACTTTCTTGTAAATGCAGGCTTCTCCATAAGTCCGCGTAAACCCAAACGCTTTGATCATCTCATCAAAATGAATGTTCCAACTCCGAGATGCTTGCACCAGCCCATAGATCGAGCGTTGGAGCTTGCACACCTTGTCAGCATTCTTAGGATCGACAAAACCTTCCGGCTGCATCATATACAATTCTTCCTTAAGGAAACCATTAAGGAATGCCGTTTTGACATCCATTTGCCATATCTCATAATCATAGAATGCGGCAATTGCTAAGATGATTCAGACGGACTTCAGCTTCACTACGGGTGAGAAAGTCTCATCGTAGTCAACCCCTTGAACTTGTCAATAACCCTTAGCGACAAGCCGAGCTTTATAGATGGTTACATTACCATCTGCATCTGTCTTCTTCTTAAAGATCCATTTATTTTCTATGGATCGCCGATCATCGGGCAAGTCAGTCAAAGTCCATAATTCGTTTTCATACATGGATCCTATCTCGGATTTCATGGCTTCCAGCCATTTGTTGGAATCTGGGCCCGCCATCGCTTCCTCATAGTTCGAAGGATCACCATTATCTAACAACATGATTTCCAAGACAGGGTTGCCGTACCACTCTGGTGCGGAACGTGTCCTTGTGGACCTACGAAGTTCAGTAGCAACTTGATCTGAAGTTTCATGATCATCATCATTAACTTCCTCTCTAGTCGGTGCAGGCACCTCAGGAACATTTTCCTGAGTTGCGCCACTTTCCAGTTCAAGAGGTAACACTTCATCAAGTTCTACTTTCCTCCCACTTACTTCTTTCGAGAGAAACTCTTTCTCTAGAAAGGATCCATTCTTGGCAATGAAGATCTTGCCTTCGGATCTGAGGTAGAAGGTATACCCAATAGTTTCTTTAGGGTATCCTATGAAGACGCATTTTTCCGACTTGGGTCCGAGCTTTTCAGGTTGAAATTTCTTGACATAAGCATCGCATCCCCAAACTTTTAGAAACGACAGCTTAGGTTTCTTCCCAAACCATAATTCATACGGTGTCGTCTCAACGGATTTCGACGGAGCCCTATTTAAAGTGAATGCGGCAGTCTCTAAAGCATAGCCCCAAAATGACAGCGGTAGATCGGTAAGAGACATCATAGATCGCACCATATCCAATAGAGTGCGATTACGACGTTCGGACACACCATTACGCTGAGGTGTTCCAGGCGGCGTGAGTTGTGAAACTATTCCACATTTCCTTAAGTGTGTGCCAAATTCGTGACTCAAGTATTCTCCCCCACGATCTGATCGCAAGAACTTGATTTTTCTGTCACGTTGATTCTCAACCTCACTCTGAAATTCCTTGAACTTTTCAAAGGTCTCAGACTTGTGTTTCATTAAGTAGACATACCCATATCTACTCAAGTCATCAGTGAGGGTGAGAACATAACGATAGCCACCGCGAGCCTCAACACTCATTGGACCGCACACATCAGTATGTATGATTTCCAATAAGTTGGTTGCTCGCTCCATTGTTCCTGAGAACGGAGTCTTGGTCATTTTACCCATGAGGCATGGTTCGCACGTGTCAAATGATTCGTAATCAAGAGACTCCAAAAGTCCATCTGCATGGAGCTTCTTCATGCGTTTGACACCTATGTGACCAAAGCGGCAGTGCCACAAGTATGTGGGACTATCATTATCAACCTTACATCTTTTGGTATTCACACTATGAATATGTGTAACATTACGCTCGAGATTCATTAAGAATAAACCATTCACCAGTGGGGCATGACCATAAAACATATCTCTCATATAAATAGAACAACCATTATTCTCGGATTTAAATGAGTAGCCATCTCGAATTAAACGAGATCCTGATACAATGTTCATTCTCAAAGCTGGCACTAAATAACAATTATTGAGGTTTAAAACTAATCCCGTAGGTAAATGTAGAGGCAGCGTGCCGACGGTGATCACATCGACCATGGAACCATTCCTGACGCGCATCGTCACCTCGTCCTTCGCCAGTCTCCGCTTATTCCACAGCTCCTGCTTTGAGTTACAAATGTGAGCAACCGCACCAGTATCAAATACCCCGGAGCTACTACGAGTACTGGTAAGGTACACATCAATTACATGTATATCACATATACCTTTAGTGTTGCCGGCCTTCTTGTCCGCTAAGTATTTGGGGCAGTTCCGCTTCCAGTGACCACTTCCCTTGCAATAAAAACACTCAGTCTCAGGCTTGGGTCCATTCTTTGACTTCTTCCCGGCAGCTTGCTTACCAGGCGCGGCAACTCCCTTGCCGTCCTTCTTGAAGTTCTTTTTACCCTTGCCTTTCTTGAACTTAGTGGTTTTATTCACCATCAACACTTGATGTTCCTTTTTGATTTCCACCTCCGCTGATTTCAGCATTGAATGTACCTCAGGAATGGTCTTTTCCATCGCCTGCATATTGAAGTTCATCACAGAGATCTTGTAGCTCGGTGGAAGCGACTGAAGGATTCTATCAATGACCGCGTCATCCGGGAGATTAACTCCCAGCTGAGTCAAGCAGTTATGCAACCCAGACATTTTGAGTATGTGCTTACCGACAGAACTATTTTCCTCCATCTTACAACTGAAGAACTTGTCGAAGACTTCATATCTCTCGACCCAGGCATGAGCTTGGAAAAACATTTTCAGCTCTTCGAACATCTCATATGCTCCGTGTTGCTCAAAACGCTTTTGGAGCCCCGGTTCTAAGCTGTAAAGCATGCCGCACTGAACGAGGGAGTAATCATCAGCATGTGACTGCCAAGCGTTCATAACGTCTTGGTTCTCTGGGATGGGTGCATCACCTAGCGGTGCTTCTAGGACATAATCTTTCTTGGCAGCTATGAGGATGATCCTCAGGTTCTGGACCCAGTCTGTATAGTTGCTGCCATCATCTTTCAGCTTGGTTTTATCTAGGAACGCGTTGAAGTTGAGGACAACGTGGGCCATTTGATCTACAAGACATATTGTAAAGATTTTAGACTAAGTTCATGATAATTAAGTTCATCTAATCAAATTATTCAATGAACTCCCACTCAGATAGACATCCTTCTAGTCATCTAAGTGAAACATGATCCGAGTCAACTAGGCCGTGTCCGATCATCACGTGAGACGGACTAGTCAACATCGGTGAACATCTTCATGTTGATCGTATCTTCTATACGACTCATGCTCGACCTTTCGGTCTTTCGTGTTCCGAGGCCATGTCTGTACATGCTAGGCTCGTCAAGTCAACCTAAGTGTATTGCGTGTGTAAATCTGGCTTACACCCATTGTATTCGAACGTTAGAATCTATCACACCCGATCATCACGTGGTGCTTCGAAACAATGAACCTTCGCAACGGTGCACAGTTAGGGGGAACACTTTCTTGAAATTATTACGAGGGATCATCTTATTTAAGCTACCGTCGTTCTGAGCAAATAAGATGTAAAACATGATAAACATCATATGCAATCAAATAGTGACATGATATGGCCAATATCATTTGCTCCTTTTGATCTCCATCTTCGGGGCTCCATGATCATCGTTTTCACCGGCATGACACCATGATCTCCATCATCGTGTCTTCTTGAAGTTGTCTCGTCATCTATTACTTCTACTACTATGGCTAGCGCTTTAGCAATAAAGTAAAGTAACTACATGACATTTATGTTGACACGCAGGTCATAAATAAATTAAGACAACTCCTGTGGCTCCTACCGGTTGTCATACTCATCGACATGCAAGTCGTGATTCCTATTACAAGAACATGATCAATCTCATACATCACATATATCATTCATCACATCCTTTTGGCCATACCACATCACACTGCACATGCTGCAAAAACAAGTTAGACGTCCTCTAATTGTTGTTGCAAGTTTTTACGTGGCTGCTATAGGTTTCTAGCAAGAACGTTTCTTACCTACGCCAAAACCACAACGTGATATGCCAATTTCTATTTACCCTTCATAAGGACCCTTTTCATCGAATCCGATCCGACTAAAGTGGAAGAGACAGACACCCGCTAGCCACCTTATGCAACTAGTGCATGTCAGTCGGTGGAACCAGTCTCACGTAAGCGTACGTGTAAGGTCAGTCCGGGCTGCTTCATCCCACGATGCCGCCGAATCAAGATCAGACTAGTAACGGCAAGTAAATTGACATTATCGACGCCCACAACTGCTTTGTGTTCTACTCGTGCATAGAAACTACGCATAGACCTAGCTCATGATGCCACTGTTGGGGAACGTAGCAGAATTTTAAAATTTTCTACGCATCACCAAGATCAATCTATGGAGTCATCTAGCAACGAGGGAGAGGGGAGTGCATCTACATACCCTTGTAGATTGTGAGCGGAAGCGTTCAAGAGAACGGGGTTGATGGAGTCGTACACATCATGATCCAAATCACTGATGACCTAGCGCCGAACGGACGGCACCTCCGCATTCAACACACGTACGGTTGGGAAGACGTCTCCTCCAACATGATCCAGCAAGGGGGAAGGAGAGGTTGATGGAGATCTAGCAACACGACGGCGTGGTGGTGGAAGCAACGGTGATCTCGGCAGGGCTTTGCCAAGCTCAGCAAAAGGGAGAGGTGTCACGGGAGGGAGAGGGAGGCGCCAGGGGCTAAGGTGCGGCTGCCCTCCCTCCCCCCACTATATATAGGACCCCTAGGGGGCCGCCCCTAGGAGATGGGATCTCCAAGGGGGGCGGCGGCCAAGGAGGGTGGCTTGCCCCCCAAGCCAAGTGGGGCACCCCCCCACCCCTAGGGTTTCCAACCCTAGGTGCAGGGGGAGGCCCAAGGGGGGCACACCAGCCCACTAGGGGCTGGTTCCCCTCCTACTTCAGCCCATGGGGCCCTCTGGGATAGGTGGCCCCACCCGGTGGACCCCCGAGACCCTTCCGGTGGTCCCGGTACAATACCGATTACCCTCGAAACTTTCCCGATGGCCGAAACTTGACTTCCTATATATAAATCTTCACCTCCGGACCATTCCGGAACTCCTCGTGATGTCCGGGATCTCATACGGGACTCCGAACGACTTTCGGGTTACCATATACTAATATCTCAACAACCCTAGTGTTACGAACCTTAAGTGTGTAGACCCTACGGGTTCGGGAGAGACACGCAGACATGACCGAGACGATTCTCTGGTCAATAACCAACAGCGGGATCTGGATACCCATGTTCGCTCCCACATGCTCCTCAATGATCTCATCGGATGAACCACGATGTCGAGGATTCAATCAATCCCGTATACAATTCCCTTTGTCAATCGGTACGTTACTTCCCCGAGACTCGATCGTCGGTATCCCAATACCTCGTTCAATCTCGTTACCGGCAAGTCACTTTACTCATACCGTAATTCATGATCCCGTGATCAACCACTTGGTCACATTGAGCTCATTATGATGATGCATTACCGAGTGGGCCCAGAGATACCTCTCCGTCATACGGAGTGACAAATCCCAGTCTCGATTCGTGCCAACCCAACAGAAACTTTCGGAGATACCCGTAGTGCACCTTTATAGTCACCCAGTTACGTTGTGACGTTTGGCACACCCAAAGCACTCCTACGGTATCCGGGAGTTGCACAATCTCATGGTCTAAGGAAATGATACTTGACATTCGGAAAAGCTCTAGCAAATGAACTACACGATCTTTGAGCTATGCTTAGGATTGGGTCTTGTCCATCACATCATTCTCCTAATGATGTGATCCCATTATCAATGACATCTAATGTCCATAGTCAGGAAACCATGACTATCTTTTGATCAACGAGCTAGTCAACTAGAGGCTCACTAGGGACGTGTTGCGGTCTATGTATTGACACATGTATTACGATTTCCGGATAACACAATTATAGCATGAACAATAGACAATTATCATGAACAAGGAAATATAATAATAACCATTTTATTATTGCCTCTAGGGCATATTTCCAACACATATTCCATGTGCTGACCCGTTTCGGGCTGCAACGTTAATGTTGCAGACTTTTAAGACGACGATTAAGGTGCCTTTAGGTCGTGGTTCTATACTCAGTGATGCCGTTGGAGTTGATGGACTCACTTATCTTCCAAGCCTTCCGCTATTATCGTTATTAGGTGGCCTTAAGCCATATTTATTGTAATAAGTTCTGTTTTGAGACACTCGATGTAATAGGTGTGTGATTGCTACTCTGTTATAAATCCTTCAAGTAATGTGTGGTGTCAGCATTATTGATCAAGGGATGACACCGGAGCACAGAGATTGGACCGTTTGAGGTCTGGTTGCTACAAGATGGTATCAGAGCACACGCTGGCTGTAGTACACGACCACTAAGCTAAAGCCCTAGATCACTACTTACTCTTCTCCTTCTGGCCTCTCATCTTTTCTACTCTTTTAGGATGGCGGATGCAAGGAACAAGTTCACGCAACCCGATGAAGATACACCCTTCAGACGTCACTTGAAGGAAGTCACTAGATACCTGAACATAGGAGTACCAAGCTTCACCGGAACATACAATGCCACTTTACCTGAAGAAGAGCGCTGGATGATTCAAGTTCAAGTTCCAGGAAGGACGTTCATGCCAGTCACTGAGCCCATAGAGTTTTCTTTTGATGCACCAACTTGGAGTCTAGGAAAGAGCATGGCACCTCACATCGCCATGGGATGTATTGGAGAAGTTTACCGTAATGATCTCAAGGATACTATCTACCAGATTTGTGGGCGCCGAGATGAGCACTGGGAGATGATCAGCACCAAGAAGGATAGATCAATTGCAGCTTTTATCCAGGAGTTAAACCAACACATTCAACATCAGGAGAACTAGATGTGCGCCGACATGATAGATCTGAAGAAGGTGAGGACAAGAATCAAGGAACTGGAGGAAGAAATCAAGGCTACACGTGAAGATTGTGAAGAGGAAATCAAAGTATTAGTGGAAAAGAATGACGATCTGATCAAGAAGATTGGAATATTCATGGGAGGCCCTACACCAGTAGAAGAAGACGAAGAACCCAAGGAGATTCGCCCGGAAGACTACATCATCATCGACGACACCGACTCAGATCCAGATGATAGCGATGATGACTATGTTGATGAAGCTGGAGCAGATATCATGGAGTCTGCAACCGAAGAATATTTCTAGTAGACCACCCCATCAGTAGTAGTAGTCCACCATGTAAATATAGTAGCTCGAGCACTTTTGCGATAGTTAGATCGATTGTATGCCCTTGTTTGATTGATTGAATGAAGTGAATTGTTTGCTTTTGTCTCATGTGCATATGGGTAGTGTTTTCTCTTTAGACCCCCTCTCTATTCTTAAATCTCATCTTTTCTAAACCCTCATATGCCTCCGAGACGTGACCCCGGGTTTACCTTCCCACCGGAGCTCACCCAGTTGATCCAGCAGCAGAACACATTGATGCAGTTGCTAGTCCAGAATCAGAATCAGGGGAACAACAACAACAACCCACCACCACCACCTGTTGATCACTTAGCCCGTTTTCTTAGGCTGATTCCGTCGGTGTTTTCCAGTAGCACCGAGCCGATAGTAGCAGATGATTGGCTCCGCAAGACAGCAAGAGAGTTGACCACCGCAGGATGCACATATGCGGAAAAGGTGAAGTTTGCCGCACATCAGTTGGAAGGACCCGCAGCATCATGGTGGGAGAATTTCACAGCCACTTTCCCTGTCGACACTGTCACGTGGGACCAGTTTCAGCAGGCTTTTCGTACTACCCATGCTTCAACAGGAGCTATGGCCATGAAGAAGCGAGAGTTTCGCAACTTGCGCCAAGGAGGACGGACAGTTGGCCAGTATGTGGAGGACTTTAGTAAGCTAGCATGTTATACCCCAGATGACGTTGCTACGGATGCAGCTAAGCAGGAGAAGTTTCTGGAAGGATTGAATGATGAGTTGAGCATGCAGTTGATGGTAGCAACCTTCAACAACTACCAGGAGTTGGTAGATCATGCTCTCATGATTGAAGGGAAGCAGCAGCAGATTGAGAATCGCAAGAGGAAGTATGGACAAGGGAAGTACAATTCAGGAGCTCAGCAGAAGCCACATTTTACCCCTAGACCGAGAGGACATTTTCAGCATACCCATGGAGGAGGTAGCTCGCACAATCACAATGGCCCCAAGAATGGTAATGGGAATGGAGGAAGCAACAGCCAGAACCGCACCAACCCATCAACCCTAGCCAAGAAAGACCTGAGCCAAGTCACTTGCTTTAAGTGACAGAAGACCGGACATTATGCCAACGAATGTCCTGAATCCCAAAATGGAAATGGCAATGGAAGCTCTGGGAAGATCCCGAACCCTTTCAATAGGGGACAGGTGAACCATGTTAACGTGGAGGAGGTTGAAGAGCAGCCGGATGCAGTAATAGGTAAGTTTTTGGTTAAGTCATTTACTGCATTCGTTCTTTTTGATACTGGTGCATCGTATTCATACATATCAAGGGGATTTGTGGATAAGTATAAACTGCCAACCCAAGCCCTTAGGTCACCCATGTTAGTAACCTCGCCTGGAGCAGAATATATGGCTAGCCTATGGTGTGATCGGTTACCATTAAGGATTGGTAACTACGTATTTCCCTCAGACCTAATAGCGTTGGAATCTTAAGGATTGGATGTGATATTAGGCATGGATTGGTTGTCAAAGTATGAAGGGAATATTGAATGTGCCAGTAAGTCAATTTTGCTTACCACCCTAGAAGGAAGAAGGATCAAGTATGTATCATGGCATGTGCCAAAGAGGACTCAAGTAAATTGTTTAACAGGAGTTGTGCAGGAGGAAGTACCAATGGTGAAGGATTTCCCGGATGTATTTCCAGAGGAATTGCCAGGCATGCCACCGGATAGAGATATTGACTTTTTAATTGAGCTTTTGCCAGGCACAGGGCCAATATCAAAGAGACCATATAGGATGCCCGCAAAGGATTTGGTGGAGATTAAGAAGCAGATTAAGGAGTTACTGGATAAAGGATATATTCGCCCAAGTTCTTCACCTTGGGGATCGTTAGTACTTCTAGTGGAAAAGAAGGATGGATCATTAAGGATGGTTGTTGATTACCGAGGATTGAATGAAGTAACCATCAAGAACAAGTACCCACTACCGATGATCAATGATCTGTTTGATCGATTGCAAGGAGCTAAGGTATTTTCCAAGATCGATCTGCGATCAGGATACCACCAGTTGAAGATTCGAGAATAGGATATACCTAAGACAGCTTTTACCACCAGGTATGGGCTATATGAGTATACTGTTATGTCATTTGGTCTGACTAACGCACCTGCATATTTCATGAACATGATGAACAAGGTGTTTATGGAGTTTTTGGATAAGTTCATTGTAGTGTTCATTGATGATATCCTGGTTTACTCAAAGAATGAAGAGGAGCATAAGGAGCATTTGCGTTTGGTACTTGGAAAGCTCAGAGAACATCAATTGTATGCCAAGTTTAGCAAATGTGAGTTTTGGTTGAAGGAAGTTGGATTTCTCGGACACGTTATATCGGGAGAAGGTATAGCAGTAGATCCCACTAAAGTTGATACCGTGACCAATTGGTAAGCGCCAACAACAGTTGGAGAGATCCAGAGTTTTCTTGGACTCGTAGGATACTACCGGATATTCATTGAGAATTTCTCAAAGATTGCGAAGCCTATGACGGAGTTGCTGAAGAAGGATACCAAGTTCATATGGACTGAGGAACGTGAGGCCAGTTTCCAGGAGTTGAAGAAACGCTTGGTTACATCACCTGTATTGATTCTGCCAGATCAGACCAAGGATTATGAGGTGTATTGCGACGCTTCACGTCGAGGACTTGGATCAGTGCTTATGCAGAAAGGAAGAGTTGTTTCGTATGCCTCACGACAGCTTAAGCCTCATGAGTTGAATTAGGCTACGCATGATTTGGAGTTAGCAGCCGTAGTGCATGCATTGAAAACCTGGAGACATTTTCTCATTGGAAACCATTGTGAGGTGTACACGGATCACAAGAGTTTGAAGTATATTTTCACGCAGAAAGAGTTGAATCTCAGGCAAAGAAGATGGTTGGAGCTCATCAAGGATTATGATATGAGATTACATTATCACCCCGGAAAGGCTAACATAGTAGCAGACGCATTGAGCCGTAAAAGCCATGTCAACACCTTAATGACGGGATATTTACCAAGGGAGTTAACTGAAAATCTTCGTGAGCTATGTTTGGAGATAGTTCCGAGAGGCTATGTAGCAGCATTGGAGATTCAGTCTACCTTGATGGATAAGTTCAGAGAAGCTCAAAGGACTGACAAGGAGATTGCCTCTATTAAGGAGAAAATGAGGAAAGGAAAAGCTAAGGGATTTCGTGAGGATGAGCATGATACCCTATGTTTTGAAGATCGTGTTTATGTGCCTAATGATTCGGAGATCAGGAAGTTAATTCTGCAAGAGGCACATGATTCACCATATTCGATTCACCCAGGAAATACCAAGATGTGTTTGGATTTGAAGGATACTTTCTGATGGACCGTAATGAAGAAGGATATTGCGGAGTATGTAGCAGTTTGTGATGTATGTCAGAGAGTAAAGGCAGAGCATCAGAAGCCAGCAGGATTGCTATAGCCAATGCCGATACCCGAATGGAAGTGGGATAAGTTAGGCATGGATTTTATTACAGGTTTACCCAGAACTCGTTCAGGCTATGACTTAATTTGGGTTGTAGTCGATCGTTTGACAAAGGTAGCTCATTTCATTCCAGTGAAGACTACCTATACCAGTGTGAAGTTGGCAAAGATATACATGACCAGAATCGTATGCCTGCATGGAGTTCCAAAGAGCATTGTATCAGATAGAGGAACCCAATTCACCTCAAAGTTCTGGAATCAGTTACATGAAACTTTGGGTACCAGCCTAGAGTTTAGTACAGCTTTCCATCCGCAGACAGATGGACAGACCGAGAGAGTCAATCAGATTTTGGAGGACATGTTAAGAGCTTGTGTGCTAGATTACGGATCTAGTTCGGACGAGAATTTGCCATATGCAAAGTTCTCTTAAAACAACAGTTATCAATCCAGTTTGAAGATGGCCCCTTTTGAAGCCTTGTACGGAAGGAGGTGCAGGACCCCATTGTCTTGGGATGAAGTTGGAGACTGTCAGTTGTTTGGACCGGATCTGATTAAGGAGTCTGAACAAAAGGTGAAATTGATTCGCGACAGGCTCAAGGTAGCCCAGTCCAGGCAGAAGAGCTACGCAGATTCAAAATGCAAGGAGACAGTTTACGAAGTCGGAGACCGAGTTTATCTTCGAGTATCACCACTTCGAGGAGTTAAGCTCTTTGGAGTTAAGGGAAAATTAGCGCCATGTTTTGTAGGCCCATACAAAGTTTTGGAACGTATGGGAGAAGTAGCCTATAAGTTGGAATTGCCCGAAGGATTATCAGGAGTTCACGACGTGTTCCACGTTTCCTAGCTGAAGAAGTGCCACGCAGAGATGGCTGACATACCGCTGAGAGATATAGTGCTGCTGGAAGCAATTCAGTTGGACAGTGATTTGACCTATGAGGAGAAATCAGTCAAGATTCTAGAGTGTGCCAGTCGAGTCACCTGCAGCAAGGTTATCAAGTTTTGCAAAGTTCAGTGGAGCCACCACACGGAGGATGAAGCCACCTGGGAACGAGAGGAAGAATTGCTGAAGGACCACCCTCACCTATTTTCTAGCCAACCCAAATCTCGAGGGCAAGATTCATCTTAAGGGGGTAGGTTTGTAACATCCCAAATTTTTCAATTTGGAATGTTATACAATAGATCATCATTGCATATCATATTTTATTGCTTTTGGTGGATCCTAGAAATTCTACGCAACTCAAGGACCCTCAGAGAGAGTTGGGGATTTCGTTATTTTCATATTTGAGTTTTCTCAAATTTTTGAAAAAATAGGATCATTTGATTTTATTTATTTTACCTTGAATTGTTTCTATTATCAAAATATGAGAGAGGGAATAAAATGACTTTCCCAAAAATAAAGAAATATTGAGGATTTAATAAAAAAATCAAATAAGGTTTTATTTTGGTTTTATTTGCTATTTTATTTGAATTTAGGAAAAATTGCACGTTTTCAAAAATTGCATTTAGAGCCAAAAAATGTTCATCCTGTTCTAAATATTTTATTTAGACGGCGAAAATTTGTTTTGGCATTTTTAGATTTTTATTTATTTTTCTAGAATTTTTTTAGGCGCAACGAAATTGTTTTTTTAACCCGCACCCGACTGGGCCAAGGGCCCAGCCAAGCCAGGCCGGCCCAGCCGCCGCCGCCGCCTTCCCCGCCGGACTCGAGGAGGAGTCCGAGCCGGAGCCGCCTTGCTCCACCAACCCCCTCCCCAAGTCAGCCACCCCCTCCTTTAAATAGCCACCCCGGGGCCCTCCTGGAGCCGGAGCCGCCGCCGCTGCCCCGCATCCCCGCCGCCAGCCGCCGCACGCCGCCGCCGCACATCGCCTGCCGCCGCCCCTCCTAGCTGTTGCCGCCGCCCCGCCGCCCCACATAGCCGCCGACCCGCCAGAGCCCCGCCGGACCGAGTCGAGGTAGCCGCCCCGCCGCCCGGTTTTCTGAGAAAAACCGATCTGGTTTTCTTTTTTTTAATAGATCAGTTTTCTCCGGTTTATTTATTTAGCGAGCGCCCGCTCGTCCGTTCGTTTTAACGAACGCGTTTTTCGTTTAGTTTCTGTTAACGAATGTTCGTTTGTTAACCATTCGTCGTTTTTCTTTTTCTCGGATTAAATCCGCGGTTTTTCTGATCGCGATCTCTGATCCGATGTTCGTTCTAGTTTAACTTTTCGCTCATTTATCGGAATCAGGTGATTCAAGTGCCTGGAGTTTCGTCTCGAAACCCTCTTTCAGTTTAGCCAACTCAAAAAAGTTTTTGCCATAGTAAAAATTGCCCTAGATCCAGAATAGTAAACGAAGTTTGTTTCTTTTGTCGTTTGTCTTCGTTGCTTCGTTCGTTTTGATTTCTTTTGTCAACCGGAGTTCTTAAGTTGAACCTTCTGGTTAGATATTTTATTTGAGTTTTACCTGTGCATTAGTTGAGTACTTATTGTATGCTTGTTTGTTTGCGATAGAGTATCCGGAGTGCGCCGCTTGCTACTTCGAATCGCTAGGTTTCACGGATCATCAGCAAGGCAAGTAACACTTTGATCATACTTCCTACTACCCAGTTTTATTGCATTAGATCAATCCTCACACATAGCATGATTAGGATCTAATTAAATTGTGGGTTTGGGAAGTAGTTGAGGTAGAACCTATTACATGTTTATTATCAAACCTTTGGGAGTTACTTCTATGTTTGCTTATTATTGCTATGCTATGCTAGTAGACGTGGGTTGGGTGAGTGTATCCATGACAGATGTGAGATTGTTAATTAATGGTTTATTTAAGGTGGCAACCTAAACACACATCTGGGTGGATTGAGGCACCTGGGTATTCCAGCGATTGCCTGTTTTCTTTTGGACCGCCACCCAGGCTCAAAGGGATCATGAGATTATTCATGCTAGAAACTTTCGTGTGCAGCCACAAGCTACTATGGGCTCTAGCATAGTTGACTAAGTCATGTGAACTCTTACAGTGGTAGACTAGCAGATGTAGGGGATGTAGGTTGGTACGGTCTACCCGTTCGTAAGGTGCTAGCGCTTCTGAAAGACTATGTCTCGGTCATCCGTTTCTCAAACACCATGTAGTGCGAGAAATCCAACGGAGGAGATCGGGTCTTGTGGGGAAAAGTGCGCAAACCTCTTCAGAGTGTATAAACTAATCATGGTTAGCCGTGTCCCCGGTTATGGACATCTTGAGTATCTAGTACCTGGATTATCATGTGAATCTCATCATGTTACTCTAATTAATTTTGTTGTGTTTTTAATGATGATGCTTAATTGGGATTGAGAATGCTGTCAACCATTCTGAATGTTTAACAACTACCATGATAGTTAAATAAAATTTATTCCTTTGTAGTAGGGAAAATTGGCTTTACGCAAAACTGTAACCATAGAGCTTTCCACCAGCCCTATATGCATATAGAATAGCTTATTTCATTCCATTACTCTCTATGTGTTACATTGCCAGCATATTCCATGTGCTGACCCGTTTCGGGCTGCAACATTAATGTTGCAGACTTTTCAGACGATGATTAAGGTGCCTTTAGGTCGAGGTTCTATACTCAATGATGCCGTTGGAGTTGATGGACTCACTTATCTTCCAAGCCTTTCGCTGTTATCGTTATTAGATGGCCTTAAGCCATATTTATTGTAATAAGTTCTCTTTTGAGACACTCGATGTAATAGGTGTGTGATTGCTACTCTGTTATAAATCCTTCAAGTACTGTGTGGTGTCAGCATTGCTGATCCAGGGATGACACGGGAGCACAGAGATTGGACCGTTTGAGGTCTGGTCGCTACAGCAGCACGTTCGGCGATTTATCAACAAGATCTCCGACGTTACCACAGCCGCCGGGTTAAGACTAGAACCTTTCAAGAGGGCGATCTAGTGCTCCGGTTCATCCAGGATCAGACGGATATGCACAAGTTATCCCCACCTTGGGAAGGACCCTTTGTGGTCAGTAAGAATTTGCACAACGGGTCATACTACCTCATTGATGTTCGAGAGCACAAAGACTCACGTAAATCAGAGGAGGAGACCTAGCGGCCGTGGAATATAGCTCTTCTTCGGCCTTACTATACTTGAGCCTCAGGCTCTTCATATGTACATATTTATGACAATGTATATATTATATAATAAATAGGAGCCTCGAGCAAAGCGGGGTCTCTGTTCTTTTTACATCCTGTGTGTGCTCCCAAAAATTTCTACTAACAAAGCGGAGTTTTTTTAAACCGGTTTCAGTAGCTGCACGGATATTAAGAAAATCACTAGGGGGCTTGGTTGTTGTCACACCATAGCTACACCTCTTGATCGGCGTTTAGCCAAAAGGGAAATTTTATGGAGCCAAAGGGAGTCTGTTGCATCAAAGCACAGCTCAAACATAGGTAACCATTGAGCACATCTCATGTATTACCTGGGGGCTCTTTGCTTCTCAAAGAACAAAGAGTTTTCGACCCTTGTAATAGGCTATCAAGCCAGGCTTGGAAGCCAGGTGTATTCACCTAAAACCCCGGATTATCCTGCCTTTTTAAGTAAGTCACTCCGTCCAGGTAAACCTGGTATGACCCATCGAATGTTTGACAAGTCAATCCCATGGACCCTGAACTTGTCAAAGTTAAACCGGTGATTGGTTAAAGATTGAGGTCCATCTTAAAAGGCTTTGCAAAATGGTTTAACTCAACGGCCTAGCAGCCCATGAAAAGCCTCGATTTAGGGCCTGGCAGCCGATGAAAATCCTTGCATATTTCTTTTGCTATTTTTATGATAAGGGATTTATTAATATTCTTCTGACAGACCGGTGTTCATTACAACCCGGCTTAACTTTCAGCGCTTAGTTGTAAGTACATGCTCAGATTTTTTTAAACCGGTAGCAAACTGCTCTAGTCCAGTTTTGGCTAAGATATCACCAACCTTATACAAACAACTCAATGGTTGTTTAGCCCAATATGATTTCTACATGAGGGTCAGGAGTTATCACTACTCCGGATTGGTGTTTTCACCTCTACCATACAAGCAGTTGGTCAACCAACGAGGTATGTCACAGATATTATTTATCTTATCTGATTAAAACAAACTTTGATTATGCATCCAAGTCTTGTATATTTTTTGGGCTTCATGACCTGTCTAGTGGTAAACCACTAGGACACTTTCAAGTTCTTGTATCCAGGAACACAGATTATCATGGACTATTCATAAATGGATCCCAAAGACGAAAAAAGTTTTCTTAATATCAAGCAACACAAACATGCTCGATGGCATGACAGATAAGGGAGTTTTTGCTATCCTATTACACGAACGTCAAAACGGCTTCACTAGAATAAAAAAATTCAAACAATCGCACACAGTAGATGGTAACCCGGCTGCCGGTTTAAGATGCTTCATCGGGACGGTTTGACGATTGTGGGTCAGTTGGTGCTATCACCTCTTCTTCATCCCTCCCCAGACGCTGGAAATCAACCATTGACCAATTGATTCCGGTTAACGCTTGAAACACGGCTTCTTCATGGATTAGGTTGGAGGGGTTAATATCAGGAGCATAAGTATGCTTACGGATTGGAGGCACTAGTTCTTCGACTTCGTGGATGTCAGCAGGCTGCCTCTTGCCTTCAGCGTCGTAAACCGGCTGGAAATGAGATAGGTCTGTATCCTTTGCCAGTTTACTAGCTATTGGCCGCATCTCTTTGGTCAACCTTCGCAGATCATCATTATTAAAGTCTGAACCATCCTCTTTCACTCTTGGATAACCTTTGATAATGTCGTCCGCTTCAAGATCCGGAATGCAAGCCTTAGCCCGGATTAGAGCAGTTAGGGATCTTGTTCTTGCAATTGCCTTCTTCAGTTCATGTATCCGGGCGGTAGCATGCCTAACTTCTCAAGGGTTTCCTTTATTAATGATAGCGCCGACTTGTTGTAAGCTGCAGTGCAGATAGCATGCTGGGTTCCAGAATACAGCTATTCCAGCAACGTGTAAGCCGCTTTAAGCTTCATCCGCATATCTATGCCCAGATGAGCAATACGAGTACCTGACATGGTTTAATGTCAGCAAACTGGTAAATGTTACAAATTTCATGACTTGGATAAGTAGCATAAGGAGATACTTACCAAATATAGCGGATGTCATGGCGTTGATTTGCCGCTTCAAGCCGGTCAGCTCATCTACAACCAGTTTAAGAGCTGCTTCTACGTCTTCGACTTTCTTGGTTAAACCGGCTTTTTCAGCTTCCCAGTCAGCACGCTCCTTGTTAAAAGTTTCTTTTAACTTCTCCATAGCTACCAGGGCCTGGGTCAGCTCTTCTTGTGCTTTAGAAGCCTCTGCTTGTTGGGACTTCACGTTTGCCTGTAGATCGGCGGTTTGAGCGTCTCTAGTACTCAACTCGGCCTGCAAAAGTGAAGCTATATCAACAACATGATATGTGTTTTTCCAAAGTATTCAGCATATAACACGTTATGCACTTCGTACTTGGGGGCTAATGTCTATTTGCTCTATTATCAGCAAGTCCCAGGTACAATGCAAGCATTATCCCTAACACTTGGGGGCTAATGTACGTGTGTTCAAAATGGATGCATGGATTCAAGACCTGGATTACCTTGCAAAGCTAAACCGTCCCTTGGGGGTCATAATTACAGTGGAGATGATTAAAGTATTACTAAGTCCCGGTTTTAGATTAACATCATAAAACAGCCCTTGGGGGCAACTTGGGCTAGTGTTCCAACTTTGGAATCAAGAAATAAGGGGAGATGAAAATACCTCATAGCGTTCCTTCATCATATTTACCAAACCAGCTTCA
Organism: Triticum aestivum; assembly: GCF_018294505.1. Lineage (NCBI taxonomy): Eukaryota > Viridiplantae > Streptophyta > Magnoliopsida > Poales > Poaceae > Triticum > Triticum aestivum. The sequence continues at coordinate 68,966,600 of NC_057797.1, forward strand.
TAGTCCCGGTTTGAGTGCAGGCGGTTTAAAAAACCGGAGTGAAGTTCTTCAGCACTAAGATGAGCATAGTTTGATAAGTCGGTGCTCCATTTTCCCTTTTCTCTGGTAGCACGCTCCTATTTGGCGCTATGTTGAGCCAAGAACACAGGATGGCCAGGAGAGTGGTGATCCGTGCCAGTAATGATAACATCATCTCCTTGGTCTTTGGTAGTTCTTGCGGGGGATGCTGGAATATCAGTACCTCTCGCAGGACTAGCCCGGTTTGGAGCTGTCGGCTCAGTATCATGCACAACAACATCAGTTGTTGGTTGTTCATCAATATTCCGGTCTTGAGGGGGCGGTGCATCAAATGTGGCGTTAGGTTGAGGACCTTCCGGTTCACATGTTTGGTCCGGTTCGCCTATTTGCTCTCCTTCAAAAACCACATGGTCCTCTGACGGATTGTTAACCCGAGTTTTCTTACTGGGTCTGGCTTTGGCTCTACAAAATAAAATCAAAGGAGGTTTAGCATCTTGTTCAAGATTTGCAACACATTTGAAAATAAAAAGGGTTTGAATGCTTACCCAGCTACAGTTTTAAGAGGAGGGAGTTGGGTTGCAGATGACTCGCCAGAAGATGAGGGAGGTGTCACCTGATAATTTGAATCGGACGGATAAAGAGGTTGTCTGAAATAACCTGCCTGGGGATAAGAATTGTTAGAAGTGGGGGAGACCTCAGATCGGCGCTTCCGAACCAGAGTATCAGGTAAACCAGCCGAAGTAACTTGTTGGTCGCTATGCCGGGTTGTTCGGCGAGCTTCATGCTGCTGCTTCTTCAAAATAAATGTTGGATCCAAATAAGCAAGAGGATGAGAAAAGCTTACTCACCGGATCGCTTGACGGGTTTTTTGTGCTGGCATAGAGTCTGAACCAGAAGAAAGGATAATTACCTCTACGTCGTCAGCTTGGCTGCCTTCTAGGTCCTCCTGATAAAGATCATTGTTAATGAAATGCATGAAAAGGGAGCCAAGGGAATCAAGTTCTACCTCAACTTCTGGTTCATCGGCATCTTCATCAAGCTCCATGCTGATGCGTTCGGCTGTCTTCCGCTGTGTGGTTCACTTGACAACTTTGGTCTTAGGACGAGATGGCTTTGCCGCTTTATCAGATGGCTTTGCCGCTTTGTCTGCGGGTTTCCATTTCCAGAAGGGATCATCGCCCTATTTATGCACAAACAGAAGAAGGTTTACAAGTTGAACAGTTTAAAGATATCAAAGATAAAAAGGGAGCATAGTGCTTACAGCAGGCGGTTTGTTTTGAGCGTAGAAGGGGATCAAGCCGGTTTGCCGACAGACTGATTCTGGTTCATTCATAATTTTCTTAACGCCCTTAGTGACTTCTTCATCGGACATCTGATAGTTGATGTGGCATTGAGGGTCGTCCAGTTCACCGGTATAACCACACATTAAACCGGGGCGGCGGCTTAGTGGCATGACACTCCAAGATATCCAGCAACGTACAAAATCAACAGCCGTTAAACTGTTGGCCATAAAGGTGTAGCGACCTGACCCGAATGGATCAAGTCTCTGTGCTTAAGTGTCATCCCTGGATCGGTATGCTGACACACACAGTACTCGAAGGATTTATAACAGAGGTAAATCACATGTATAAAGTAACGTAAATACTATTACCTCAATCCATATAGCGGAAGCAACAAGTTTGTGTATTCCCATCAACACCAACGGCAAAGTTGAGTGTAGAAATCGTAACCCTAACGTATCACTTACTCGTCGTAAGATAATCCTGCAACATGAGACGTTGCAGCCCGAAATGGGTCAGTACATTGAATGTACTGGCAAATTCACACCATAGAGAATGATGAATAAAGACTATCACTAGATGCATATATGGGTGGTGGAAAAGCTCTATGGTTATAAGGTTTTGCGTAAAGCCAATTTTTCCCTACTTCAAAGGAATAAAATTAATTACTATCATGGTGGTTGTTAAACATTGAGAATGGTTGACAGCATTCTCAATCCCAATTAAGTAACATCATTAAAACCCAACAATATTCATTTAAAGTAACGTGATGAGATAAACAGGATAATCCAAGAACTAGATACTCAAGATGTCCATAACCGGGGACACGGCTAATCATGATTAGTTTATACACTCTGCAGAGGTTTGCGCACTTTTCCCCACAAGACTCGATCGCCTCCGTTTGGTTTCTCGCACTACATGGTTTGAGAAGACGGATGACCGAGACATAGTCTTTCAGAAGCGCTAGCACCTTACGATCGGGTAGACCGTACCACCTACAACCCCTACATCTGCTAGTCTACCACTGTAAGAGTTCGCACAACTTAGTCAACTATGCCAGAGCCCATAATGGCTTGTGGCTGCACACGGAAGTTTCTAGTATGAATAATCTCATGATCCCTTTGAGCCTGGGTGGCGGTCCAAAAAAAACAGGCAAGTCCTGGAAACCCCAGGTGCCTCAATCCACCCAGATGTGTGTTTAAGTTGCCACCTTAGATAAACCATTAATTATCAATCTCACATCTGTCATGGATATCACTCACCCAATCCCCGTCTACTAGCATAGCATGGCATAATAAGCAAGCGTAGAAGTAACTCCCAAAGGTTTCATAATAATACAGGTGATAGGTACTACCTCATCTACTTCCCATCCCACAATTTAATTAGATCCTAATCATGCAATGTGTGAGGATTGATCTAATGCAATAAAACTGGGTTGCAGAAAAGGTATGATCAAAGTGTGAACTTGCCTGCAATGTTGATGAAGATGATTCGCACTCAAAAACCTTGATAGCTCTACTCGTCACACTCCGGTCAATCTATCGAAATCAAGCAATAGTAACCACACATAAGCAATCACTCAAAAGACCAGAAAGATCGAAGAAGTCGATTCGGAAAACATCAAAACCAAGCAAATAGCTCTTGCAACATAAAACAATTTCTAACAGTACCAAAATTATGTGAATTTGGCCTTATCAGAAAATTTAGGTCAAGAGCTTCGATTTGCAAAAAGAATCAACTCAAACGGAGCTACGAAACTCAAGTTATGATCAAACGAAGTTTGAATTCAAATCTGATCTAATTCAAATTTTTAAAATTTTCAAAAACATGTTTGAGTTGGATTACTAGATAGAGGAGATCATAACGAAGATGTGAGCGTTGGTTTCGTTGGATTTCGACTAACGAGCAAAAAGTTACAAGTGTTTGAAGAACAGGGGCTAAACTGTAAAGAAAATCCTCACATATAGGTCCCTGGCCGAAATAACAGAAAAAGAAAAATACTAATTTACGAACGTTCACTCCTGAACCCTAAACTGTGAACTCGTTCGCTCCAGAGGCTAAACCAGTGAGCGTTCTCTAAATATACTAATCGGGGTTTTAAAAGAAAAACCGACTACTAAAACGAAAACCTAAAAAAAACCGGACCGGGCGGTTCTTACCGGTTCGATTGGTTTTTCACCGAAAACCGACAGTGGTCAGCGGCAGCGGCAGATTGGACCGGCGAGCTTCGGCGAGGCGGCACGGGGCTCCGGCGGCGAGCAGCAGAGGCGAGGCGGCGCGCGGCGAGGCAGCGGAGGCGGCAGCGAGGCGAGACGGCGCAGGCGAGGGGCGGCTGCGGCGGTGATGCAGCGCGGCGGGGCGGCGGAGCTGCGGCAGCGACGGCTAACGGCGCGGCAGCGGCTCGGCTTCGAGCGGCGAGATGCGGGAGAGAGAGAAGGCAGGCGGCGGCGCGAGCTTATATGGAGGGGGCGAGGTGCTTGCGGGAGGGGCAAGTCGAGGCGGCGGCGGAGTCCGGCCTCGTCACGGCGGCGGCGCGGGATGCGTGCGGGAGCCGGACTCGGGGACGAGCGGGCGAGCGGTGGGGCTGGCTGGGTGGGCCGGCTGGCTGGGCTTCGGCCCAGTCCGGTCGGTTTGAAAGTTTTTTTTTTAACATTTTCGCAGACAAGAAAATAAGCAAAAAAAATGAAATAAAAATATAATATAGGCATAATATATATACAAAAATTCAGAAAAATATTATCTACAACGTGAACATTTTTATAACTCTAAATAAAATCCATACAAATTCAGATAAATCAAAGAGTGCTACTGGTCTATTAAAATCCAACAAAAATCATTTTAAAAATACCAAAATGATTTCAAATTAATTTTTCTCCAATTTTCTAATGTAGGGAATCATGTTACCCTAATTTCCATATATTTTATTTTTGGAGAAAAATAATTTGAATAAAACTCAAATAAATCCGAATTAAAAATTAACTCCAAAAGGACTTGAAATTGATCCTTTGAAACTCCCAACTCATATTTCATAATTTGAAGAAGTCATTTTATCTTCTCTCGTGAAAATCATTGAGTTGCATAAAGTTTCAGAATTGGAAAATATTTCCCAATGGAATTCAAATATTTTTCAAACACCCTTTTCATTTTAAATGGAAGAAGTCATGTCATCTTCTCTCCAGGGTTACGTATTTGAAAAGGATTTGAATTCACAGAGATCAGAAAGCAAATATGAAAGTTTGGGAAAGTCCTTTTATTCCCTCTCATATAACTTTCGAAAGTTTCAAATTCACTCACTTTCAGAAAATCAATCAAATCTATCTATTTATTATAACATTCCAAAATTTAGAATTTTGGGATGTTACAAAAGGCCCAGAGTTTGGCGAGTTGAGGGGCATATTTGGCCCATTCTGTAGAATTCAAACGTTGCGGCATTGGATGGGTGTTGGAAATCCGGTGATCACGGTAGCCTGGGAGAGGGTTCTCACCTTCAGGAGAGGTATCTACACAGTAGAACCAAGTCTGGTTCCAATCCTTAGGATGACCGTGCAGTTTGGCATGAGGGAATTCAACTTCTTTCTTTTTTTGAATACTGACACCACCAAGTTCAGTATTGGGACCATTGACAAATTCTGTATGCCGGTTTAGATGAAAGAAATCCCGGAACAGCTCAGCAGTTGGTTCTTCTTGTAAATATGCTTCACAAAAGACTTGGAAGTTGCAGAGGTTAGACACCGAGTTGGGTCCAATATCCTGAGGATGGAGTTGGAAGCTAGGAATAACATCCCGGAAAAACTTTGACCCAGGCGGTTTGAAACCACGACAGATATGGTCGACAAAGACTACTACCTCACCCTGTCTCGGGGTAGGAGGATTTTCCTTTCCTGGAACTCGCCACTGGATTTCCATTTTCTTGGGCAAAGTACCAATGCTGACCATTCTGTTCAGCTGTTCCCTGGTGACGCGGGAAGGAGCCCAGTTGCAAGCACAAAATTGTTTGGCCATTGTAAGACGAAAAGCTGAAAAGGAAATGCAGGTTTACGAATAAATGGTGATGCGCAAGATGCAATGGAATAAAGATATACAGATGGCTAGAATTGCGTAAACCGGAGATTGATACAATAATGAATGGCAAGATCATGTCAAGGATATACATATATGTTGTTAAACCGGATTATTGCAATGAAGGTAAGGTGGGTCTTCCGGTTTAAAAGGGGACTACTGGTACCTTGCCGGATTATCATACTTCAAAAGTTAAACCGCCTATCTTGGTGTGAGGAGTACAGATCTAGAAATACCTAAGTAAGGAGAAACAGGTTGCACGGATTTATATGAAAATTTTGGATCTTTAGTATAACAGGAAATGAGAAAATATTCAAGACCTAAGTTATAGATACCAGTTCATCAAGTTCAGATGGGTTTTATCCTACATGAAGGGGATGATCTGATAAACGAAAGTGAGATCACAGCTACAGTCGCATGAGGAACTAGTAAGTTTAAACAGTTTTTGATATTACTGGGAAGAAAGGAGAAGAACATCCCCGGAGCCGCGACGAACTCCGATGAACACAAAAACCCTAGAATGGATCTATAAAGAAAAGGGGGAAGACTTACCAAAGCTGTGAAGGGAGCAGAGGTGTGCCGCGTTTCTTTGGAGTGTTCAGGTCGATGCAGCGGCCAAGGATGAAGAAGAGACGAAGTTTGACGTCGGCGCCGGCGCTCAGGTGCAGAGGCGTTGCGAGGAGGAAGAAGAGGCGAAGAGGCAGCGGAGGAAAAGAGGAAAAAAAGGGCCTTACTCTATTTATAAGGTGAAGAGATAAGCGACAGGCGCGGGAATTGAGGAGCTCAAAAGTAGATATTTAATAAAGTTGTCGCTTTGATGGTTGGATGCTAATTAATAAAAAAGGCATCTTTGGCTTCAACGAACAAATGACATCACGACGGTTTACCACAAATCCAGAGGATGATGTCAGGGCGGTTTACAAGATCTGCGCGAAGATGCAAGAGGAGGAATTTTTCTAAGTATTGAAGATTAACATGAACAAATTCAAATCAATCTGGGGCCTAATGTTGGGGATATTACTACTGGACGTAAACCGGCCAGGAGTAGCCGGTTTAACTATATGAAGAATAGAAGCCCACGAAGACAAAGGATGGTGGCGATTTACAAAGGCCCAAGGCCCAAAGGCGGGTTAAGGCCTGTAGATGTAAACTGGCATTATCATATAACTTGTATTGTAAGATAGGAGAGATAGAGACCGAGTTGGACACGATGATGATCCGGCCTCGGGACTCTGTAAACCGATGGGCGTCGACCTATGTATATATAAAATGTCGACCCGGCGGCGGTTGAGGGCCGACAGACAACAACTCGAGAGCCAAGCAAAGCGGATTCGCTCCCTGGACTTCGAAACCCTAGCAATACCAATCACAACTAGACGTAGGATTTTACCTTCCACGAAAGGGCCGAAATAGTATAAAACCCTCGTGTCCCCCTTGTCCGGTTTAACCCCTTTAAGCTAACCCATAGCGATGGCTCCATGACTAAGTCCTTCTACGAGGACATCTGCCGTGACAAACCCACGACAAAGATGACTTGCATTGCATTAAACCTGATTAATTGTCATGATATTGTTTGCCATTATGCTTATGCTTGTTGTGAGCTAGCAAGTACATTCAATGTACTGACCTGGCATGTCATGCCAGATTTCAGGAAAGTCGTATTGGATCAGAGAGCTACCCATGTCTAGATCGCGTCCACATCGGTGTGATGTCTACTACGCAACTTTATTCTTGTAGACACGTGTTGGGCCTCCAAGTGCAGAGTTTTGTAGGACAGTAGCAATTTTCCCTCAAGTGGATGACCTAAGGTTTATCAATCCGTGAGAGGTGTAGGATGAAGATGGTCTCTCTCAAACGACCTTGCAACCAAATACAAGAAATCTCTTGTGTCCCCAACACACCTAATTCAATGGCAAATTGTATACGTGCACTAGTTCGGCGAAGAGATGGTGATAAAAATGTAATATGGATGGTAGAAATATATTTTTATAATCTGAATAAATAAAAACAACAAGGTAGAAAATAGTAAATGGGCACAAAAACGGTATTGCAATGCTTGAAAATGAGGCCTAGGGTCCGTACTTTCACTAGTGCAACCTCTCAACAATGCTAATATAATTGGATCATATAACAATCCCTCAAAGTGAGATGAAGAATCACTCCAAAGTTCCTATTTAGTGGAGAACATAAGAATAAATTGTTTGTAGAGTACGAAACCACCTCAAAGCTATTCTGTCCATTCGATCTATTCAAGAGTTCATACTAAAATAACACCAAAGAAAATTCATATTCATAATACTCAATCCAACACAAAGAACTTCAAAGAGTGCCCCAAGATTTCTACCAGAGAAACAAAGACAAGAACGTGCATCAACCCCTATGCATAGATTACCCCAATGTCACCTCGAGAATCCACGAGTTGAGTGCCAAAACATATATCAAGTAAATCAATACGATACCCCATTTTCTGCATGAGTATTCAATTGCAAGACATATATCAAGTGTTCTCAAATCCATAAAAGTATTCAATCTGATAACAACAAAATCTCAAAGGGAAAAACTCAATTCATGACAACAAGATAGAGAGGGGAAACACCATATGATCCGACTATATTAACAAAGCCCGCGATACATCAAGATCATGACATCTCAAGAACACGAGAGAGAGAGAGAGAGAGAGAGAGAGAGATTAAGCACATAGCTACTGGTACAAACCCTCAGCCCCGAGGGTGGACTACTCCCTCCTCATCATGGTGGCCGCCCGGATGATGAAGATGGCCACCGGAGATGATTCCCCCTCTGGCAGGGTGCCAGAAAGGGTCTAGATTAGTTTTCGATGGCTACAGAGTCTTGCGGCGGCGGAACTTCTGATCTAGGTTAACCCCTGCTGGTTTCTCTATTTATAGGATTTTTTCGCGTTGGTTTCACGCTAAGATGGGCCTCGAGGTGAGCACAACCCACCAGGGCAAGCCAGACCCACCAGGCGCGCCCTGGTGGGTTGTGCCCTCCTCGTGGCTCTTCTGGCCCTCCCATGAAGCTTCGGGGGTCTCTTTTGTTCCAAAAAAAATCGTCAAAAAGTTTCAGCTCATTTGGAGAACTTTCATTTCTGCACAAAAAACAATACCACGGTAGTTCTGCTGAAAATAGCGTCAGTCCGGGTTAGTTCTAGGCAAATCATACCAAAACCATATAAAATTGTTGTAAACATGGCATGAATACTGCTACCTCTTGAGCATGCGTTGGTTTTCCCTTGAAGAGGAAAGGGTGATGCAGCAAAGTAGCGTAAGTATTTCCCTCAGTTTTTGAGAACCAAGGTATCAATCCAGTAGGAGACTACACGCAAATCGCCTAGTACCTGCACAAACAAATAAGAACCTTGCAACCAACACGATAAAGGGGTTGTCAATCCCTTCACGGCCACATGCAAAAGTGAGATCTGATAAAGATAATAAGATAAATATTTTTGCTATTTTTGTGGTATAGATTGGAAAATAAAGATTGCAAAATAAATAGTAAACTAGAATTATAGATTGGAAACTTATATGATGTAAAGTAGACCCGGGGGCCATAGGTTTCACTAGTGGCTTCTCTCAAGATATCATGTATTACGGTGGGTGAACAAATTACTGCCGAGCAATTGATAGAAAAGCACATAGTTATGATGATATCTAAGGCAATGATCATGAATATATGCATCACGTCCGTGTCAAGTAGACCGAAACGATTTTGTATCTACTACTATTACTCCACACATCGACCGCTATCCAGCATGCATCTAGAGTATTAATTTCATAAGAACGGAGTAACGCATTAGGCAAGATGACATGATGTAGAGGGATAAACTCAAGCAATATGATATAAATCCCATCTTTTTATCCTCGATGGCAACAATACAATACGTGTCATTTCCCTTTCTGTCACTGGGATCAAGCACCACAAGATTGAACACAAAACTAAGCACTTCTCCCATTGCAAGAAAGATCAATCTAGTAGGCCAAACTAAACCGATAATTTGAAGAGACTTGCAAAGATATCAAATCGTGCATATAAGAATTCAGAGAAAAATCAAATAATATTCATAGATAATCAAGTTCATAAACCCACAATTTATCGGATCTCGGCATATACACCGCAAAAAGAGTTACATCAAATAGATATCCAAGAAAATTGAGGAGAACTTTGTATTGAGATCCAAAGAGAGAGAAGAAGCCATCTAGCTAATAACTATGGACCCCAAGGTCTGTGGTAAACTACTCACACATCATCGGAGAGGCTATGGTGTTTATGTACAAGCCCCGGAAAAGGCCCCAAGATGGGATCTCACGGGTACAGAAGGTTGCGTCGGTGGAAAAGGTGTTTCGTGGCTCTCCCTAAAGGTTTCAGGGTATAAGAGTATATATAGGCGAAAGAAGTAGGTCGGTTGAGCTACGAGGGGCCCACGAGGGTGGGGGCACGCTCACCCCCCTGGGGCGCGCCCTCCTGCCTTGTGGCTTCCTCGCTGCTTCCTTGACGTCCACTCCAAGTCTCCTAGATTGCGTTTGTTCCAAAAACAATCATCGTGAAGGTTTCATTCCGTTTGGATTCCGTTTGATATTCCTTTTCTGCGAAACACTGAAATAGGCAAAAAAATAGCAATTTGCACTAGGCTTTTGGTTGATAGGTTAGTCCCAAAAATAATATAAAAAGGTATATCAAAGCCCATTAAACATCCAAAATAGATAATATAATAGCATGGAACAATAAAAAATTATAGATACATTAGAGACGTATCAAGCATCCCCAAGCTTAATTCCTGCTCGTCCTCGAGTAGGTCAATGATAAGAACAAAATTTTTGATGTGGAATGCTCGCTAACATAATTTTCAATGTAATTCTCTTTATTGTGGCATGAATGTTCTGATCCAAAAGATTCAAGATAAAAGTTTGATATTGACATAAAAATAGTAATACTTCAAGCATGCTAACCAAGCAATTATGTCTTATCAAAATAACATAGCCAAAGAAAGCTTATCCCTACAAAATCATATAGTTTGGCCATGCTTCATTTTCGTCACACAAAATGCTCCCATCATGCATAACCCCGATGACAAGCCGAGCAATTGGTTCATACTTTTTAACACACTTTAGCCTTTTCAACCCTTACGCAATACATGAGCGCAAGTCATGGATATAGCACTATAGGTGGAATAGCATATGATGATGGGGTTCATGAGAAGACAAAAAAGGAGAAAGTCTCACATTGATGCGGCTAATCAACGAGCTATGGAGATGCCCATCAATTGATGTCAATGCGAGGAGTAGGGATTGCCATACAACGGATGCACTAGAGCTATAAGTGTATGAAAGCTCATCAAAAGAAACTAAGTGGGTGTGCATCCAATTTGCTTGCTCATGATGACCTAGGGCATTTTGAGGAAGCCCATCATTGGAATATACAAGCCAAGTTCTATAATGAAAAATTCCCACTAGTATATGAAAGTGACAAAATAAGAAACTCTCTATCATGAAGATCATGGTGCTATTTTGAAGCACAAGTGTGGAAAAAGGATAGTAACATTGTCCCTTCTCTCTTTTCTCTCATTTTTGTTTCGACTTCTTTGGCCTCTTTTTTATTTGCGCTTCTTTGGCCTCTTTTTTTATTTCATAGTCTCCATCCTTATATCCTCACATGGGACAATGCTCTAATAATGATGATCATCACACTTTTATTTACTCATAACTCAATGTTACAACTCGATAATAGAACAAAAAATAGACTCTATGTGAATGCTTCCAGCGGTGTACCGGGATATGCGACGAATCAAGAACGACATGTATGAAAGAATTATGAAAGTGGCTTTGCCACAAATACGATGTCAACTACATGATCATGCAAAGCAATATGACAATGATGGAGCGTGTCATAATAAACGGAACGGTGGAAAGTTGCATGGCAATATATCTCGAAATGGCTATGGAAATGCCATAATAGGTAGGTATGGTGGCTGTTTTGAGGAATATATAAGGAGGCTTATGTGTGATAGAGTGTATCATATCACGGGGTTTGGATGCACCGGCGAAGTTTGCACCAACTCTCGAGGTGAGAAAGGGCAATGCACGGTACCGTAGAGGCTCGCAAATTGCGGAAAGGTAACAATACGTATGATCCATGGACTCACATTAGTCATAAAGAATTCATATACTTATTGCAAAAGTTTATTAGCCCTCGAAGCAAAGTACTACTACGCATGCCCCTAGAGGGATAGATTGGTAGGAAAAGACCATCGCTCGTCCCCAACCGCCACTCATCTGGAAATCACTCAAAGAACACCCCATGCTTCAAATTTGTCACACAATGTTTACCATACGTGCATGCTACGGGACTTGCGCACTTTAACACAAGTATTTCTCAATTTCACAATTACCCAACTAGCATGACACTAACATTACCACCTTTATATCTCAAAACATCTATCAAGTATCATAGTATTCAATGCACTGTATATGAAAGTTTTTATCATACCCATCTTGAATGCCTATCATATTAGGACTAATTTTATAGCCAAAGCAAATTACCATGCTGTTCTAAAAGACTCTCAAAATAATATAAGTGAAGCATGAGAGATCAATAATTTCTACAAAATAAGACCACCACCGTTCTCTAAAAATATAAGTGAAGCACTAGAGCAAAATTATCTAGCTCAAAAGATATAAGTGAAGCACATACAGTATTCTAATAAATTCCGATTCATGTGTGTCTCTCACAAAAGGTGTGTACAGCAAAGATGATTGTGTTAAACTAAAAAGCAAAGACTCAAATCATACAAGACTCTACAAGCAAAACACATATCATGTGGTGAATAAAAATATAGCCTCAAGTAAAGTTACCGATAGACGAAGACGAAAGAGGGGATGCCTTCCGAGGCATCCCCAAGCTTAGGCTTTTGGTTGTCCTTGAATTTTACCTTGGGCTGCCTTGGGCATCCCCAAGCTTAGGATCTTGCCACTCCTTATTCCATAATCCATCAAATCTTTACCCAAAAACTTGAAAACTTCACAACACAAAACTCAACAAAAAATCTCATGAGCTCCGTTAGTATAAGAAAACAAACCACCACCTTAAGGTACTATAATGAACTAATTCTTTATTTATATTGGTTTTAAACCTACTGTATTCCAATTCTCTATGGTTCATACCCCCGATACTAGCCATGGACTCATCAAAATAAGCAAACAACACACGAACAACAGAATCTGTCAAAAACAGAAAAGTCTGTAGTAATCTGTAGGTTTCAAATACTTCTGTAAGTCCAAAAATTCTACCAAATTAGGAAGAGCAGGTTAATTTGTATATTAATCTAATGTAGTTGGAATTGGTATTTTATCACTCCCTGGTAAAAAATGAAAATTATTCTCGTGAGCGCATACTTTCTGTTGTTTCAGCAAGATCAAACAACAATCATCCAAGAAGATCCTAAAGGCTTTACTTGGCGCAAACACTAACTAAAGCATAAAAAACACAATCATAATAGAGGATAGATGATTTATTTATTAGTAAACTGTAACAAAAAGCAAGGAACAAAAATAAAATTGGGTTGCCTCCCAACAAGCGCTATCATTTAACGCCCCTAGCTAGGCATAAAAGCAACAATAGATCTAGGTATTGTCATCTTTGGTATGCAATCCATAAGTGGCTCTCATAATAGATTCATAAGGTAATTTAATTTTCTTCCTAGGAAAGTGTTCCATGCCTTTCCTTAATCGAAATTGGAATCTAATATTTCCTTCTTTCATATCAATAATTGCACCAATCGTTCTAAGGATAGGTCTACCAAGAATAATAGGACATGTAGGATTGTAATCTATATCAAGAACAATAAAATCTAAGGGCAAATAATTCCTATTTGCAACAATAAGAACATCATTAATCCTTCCCATAGGTTTCTTAATGGTGGAATCCGCAAGATGCAAATTTAAAGAACAATCATCAAATTCACGGAAACCTAGCACATCACACAAAGTTTTGGGAATCGCGGAAACACTAGCACCCAATTCACATAAAGCATAACATTCATGATTTTTTATCATAATTTTGATAGTAGGTTCCCACTCATCATAAAGTTTTCTAGGGATAGAAACTTCCAATTCAAGCTTTTCTTCATAGGATTGCATTAAAGCATCAACGATATGTTTGGTAAAAGATTTATTTTGACTATAAGCATGAGGAGAATTTAACACGGATTGCAACAAGGAAATACAATCTATTAAATAAGAATTATCATAATTAAATTCCTTGAAATCCAAAATAGTGGGTTCATCACTATGTAAAGTTTTGACCTCTTCAATCCCACTTTTATCAATTTTTGCATCAAGATCTAAAAACTCCAAATCATTGGGACGCCTTTTAACTAAAGCTGACTCATCTCCAGTCACATCTTTATCAAGATTCATATTGTAAAACAAAGATTTAATATGAGACACAGAAATCACTTTTATATCTTCATCATTAGTATCATGAAAACTAGAAGAACACGCTTTCACAAAGCAATCTTTTTTAGCACGCATCCTAGCGGTTCTTTCTTCGCACTCATCAATGGAAATTCTCGTATCCTTGAGAGACTCATTGATATCATGCTTAGGTGGAATAGATATAAGTTTCAAAGAATCAACATCAAGAGAAATTTTATCCATGTTCCTAGCCAACTTATCAATCTTAGGCAATTTTTCTTCAAGCAAAGCATTGAAATTCTTTTGCGAAATCATAAATTCTTTAACACTAGTGTCAAAATCAGAGGGCATCTTATTAAAATTTCCATAAGAGTTTTTATAGGAATTACAATAATTTTTAGAGGAATTACTAGGGAACGACCTAGAATTAAAGTTTCCTCTATACGCGTTGTTACCAAAATTGTTCCTACCAAAAAAATTCACATCCATAGATTCATTATTATTCTCAATAAAAGTAGACAAAGGCATATCATTAGGATTAGAAGAAACACTCTTATTAGCAAACAATTTCATAAGTTCATCCATCTTTCCACTCAAGACATTAATCTCTTCTATCGCATGAACCTTTTCACTAGTAGATCTTTCGGTGTGACATTGAGAATAATTAACCATAATATTATCCAGGAGTTTAGTTGTAACACCCACGATGCGGCTATATCTCCCACGTCTTGGAGCACGACTTAGAGGCATAACCGCATGGTAGGCATGTCGCAAGAGGGGTAATCTTTACACATCCCATGTACTGAATAAGAAAGGGATAAAGAGTTGGCTTATAATCACCACTTCACACAATACATAAAATATATCATACATCAACCAGAATACAATCAAGGTCCGACTACAGAACCAAATAAAGAAAGACAACCCCAAATGCTAGATCCCCGATCGCCCCAACTGGGTTCCTCTACTGATCATCCAGAAAAGACACATAGTAACGTCCCGAATCCTCGTCGAACTCCCACTTGAGTTCGGTCGCATCCCCTGCACTAGCATCGTCGGCACCCGCATCTCGTTTTTGGAAGTAATCTGTGAGTCAAGGGGACTCAACAATCTCACACCCTCGCGACCTAGACTATTTAAGCTTATGGGTAGGAAAAGGTAGTGAGGTGGATCTGTAGCAAGCACTAGCATATATGGAGGCTAACTTACGCAAATGACAGCGAGAAGAGAAGCAAAGCACGGTCGAGAAGCTAGAAAGATCAAGAAGTGATCCTGAAACTACTTACATTCAAGCATAACACGAGACCGTGTTCTCTTCCCGGACTCCTCCGAAAAGAGACCATCACGGCTACACACGCGGTTGATTCATTTTAATTAAGTTAAGTGTCAGGTTTTCTACAACCGAATATTAACAAATCTCCATCTACCGATAACCGCGGGCACGGCTTTCGAAAGTTCAAAACCCTGCAGGGGTGTCCCAACTTAGCCCATCACAAGCTCTCACGGTCAACGAAGGATATTCCTTCTCCCAGGATGACCCGATCAGACTCAGAATCCCGGTTACAAGACATTTCGACAATGGTAAAACAAGAATAGCAACGCCGCCCGAATGTGCTGACAAATCCCGATAGGAGCTGCACATATCTCGTTCTTAGGGCACACTAGATTGCCCAAGATTCCGGTAGGCCAACCCAGAGTTGCCCCTGGTGGCCACCGGCTGCTGACAGGTTGGACCAACACTTAGAGGAGCACTGGCCCGGGGGTTTAAAATAAAGATGACCCTTGAGTCCGCGGAACCCAAGGGAAAAAAGCTTAGGTGGCAAATGGTAAAACCAAGGTTGGGCCTTGTTGGAGGAGTTTTATTCAAGGCAAACTGTCAAGGGGTTCCCATTATAACCCAACCGCGTAAGGAACGCAAAATCAAGGAACATAACACCGGTATGACGGAAACTAGGGCGGCAAGAGTGGAACAAAACACCAGGCATAAGGCCGAGCCTTCCACCCTTTACCAAGTATATAGGTGCATTAAAGTCAACAAGATATAATAATTATATCCCAACAATAATCATCTTCCAACAAGGAACAAACTCCATCGTCACCTGCAACTAGCAACACTATAAGAGGGGCTGAGCAAAGTGGTAACATAGCCAAACAACGGTTTGCTAGGAAAAGGTGGGTTAGAGGCTTGTCATGGCAATATGGGGGGCATGATATAGCAAGTGGTAGGTATCGCGGCATAGCAATAGAGCGAACAACTAGCAAGCAAAGATAGAAGTGATTTCGAGGGTATGGTCATCTTGCTTGCAAAGTTATCCGAGATGACGAAAACTTGATCCTCGTAAGCATACTCGACGGGTTCCTCGATCATGGACTCGTCTCCAGGCTCTACCCAAAGCAAGAACACAAGCAAAGGAAACAACAATCAACCATGGTGCAATGCGCAAGAAACATGATGCAAAACATGACATGATATGCGGGCATATGCAATGCGTGCTCCGGAAGGAAAAGATTGATCAAGGCATCAACTTGGCAAACCAAGCGTGTTGCTGGAAAGATGAGATGATTTCGGTCGAAATCGATATAAAGATCACCAGAATTGGATGCACGGTTTGCAAATGGCAATCAAAACAAGAATGACACAATTCTGCGATTAACATCACGATGCCATCTAGAATGCACCAAGAAACTAAACTACTGCACTCCAACATAGCAAAAATGCACATGGCAATGATCTACTCAAGATTCTTGACAAAATATGAACATTGAGCTACGTCTAAATAACACAAGAGCAGGTTCAAACAAGCATGGCAAAAGTGCAAAAGATAATACTAACATGCCAGGAATAACATCAGGAGGCCATGTTAAGAGCAAGCTAACGACATGCTACAAAAACATATCATAGCAAAACAAGGCATGGAATGAATCTACTCAAAGCATATAACAAAAGTCCCTTACTGATCAAGAGCCAAAAAGGCACAGAAAATATGATGGCACCCATGTAAACATAGCAAGTTTCGTTAACAGATTCAGACCTAGCAGAAAACTGGGCATGGCAAAAACAGAATTATGAAGGCCTCTTTGCGAGCTCGATTCACTCATCACAAGGCATTGCATGACAATATAAGCATACTACCAGCAAGAATACATGTTCATGAAGCTAACCATGGCAAGAACAAGTTTATAGCATGCTTGGGTCAACTACAACAACCATGGAAAAATTCATTAACATGTAAACAATATGCCAGGAACATTTTATAGCAAAAGTAGAGCAAGATTAAGTCATGCTAGGGCACTCCATAATTGCAAACAGGGGCATGGATGGATAGAGCATAACCATATGTCAAAATCATCCTTACTGAAGATACTCAAAACAAGCATGGATCACTTTGTAGCATCATGGATACATGGCATAAAAATAATAGCAGGGAAATGACAGTAAAATCCGAAGTCCCTGAAATCAGCAATAACACGAAGGCTACTTTGCATGCTTGTTCTAGTCACCACATTGACCACAAAAATGCATGGCATACACCCCTGTAAATATGGCATGGCATAGCCCAAAACACATGTAGAGCTCATGCCCATATGCAGCACACAACAAATGTAACAAAAATGACAAATGCTCATAAACTGCTAAGATACAGGAACTAACATTTTATCGCACTCTTGCACTCACGATTTGGGCATCAAGATGGACTCAAACAAGCAGATCACAATGGAACAAAGTTAAGAGCACATCATGATGAACATTTTGATATATCATGCATGCAAAACGGAGCATCACACAAGAAGTTATGGCATGATGAACAGAGGCATAAAAAGTGAGGGGAAAAGGACTTAGAAAAATATACCCCTCAAAAAAGTCAACGCGGGACGAGACGACGCGGGACGGACAGATCCGGGTCGGCGGGGAGCATTTGGTTCTGGGGAGTGGTGGATCTCGTCCACCCTCTGGGATCTCGCCGAAGTTTTCGCCGGAGATGAAGGAGAGGTGGCGGGGCTCGCCGGAGATGGCGGAATCCGGGCCGGCGGGGCGAGGTCCAGCCGGATCCGGGCGGCATGGAGGCGTAGCGATAGGGCGAAGGGTGGCGGCGCACATCGGCGGAGCGGAGCCAAGGCACGGGCGGCGGGGCGCGGGAGGAGAGGCGGCGCGAGGCACGAGCCCGGTCGGCGCGCGGGAGGGCCGGCCTCGGGCCAGGCGGGCCGGCGGCGGTGGAAGGTCCGGGGTGCCATGTGGCGGCCTGTGAGTGGAGGGAAGCGGCGATGCGGATGTGTCTGGCGTGGTCCGGTCGCGTCCGGCGGCTAGGAGGAGTGGGGCTAGGGTTGGACTACGCGAAAATTTCAGAAGGGGCACATATTTATAGGTAGAGGAGCTAGGAGAGTCCAAATGAGGTGCGGTTTTCGGCCACACGATCATGATCGAACAGCCGAGAGGATGAAGGGGGTTTGGATGGGTTATTGGGCCACTTTGGAGGGGTGTTGGGCTGCAACACACACGAGGCCTTTACGGTTCCCCGGTTAACCGTTGGAGTATCAAACGAACTCCAAATGGCACGAAACTTGATAGGCGGTCTACCGGTGGTGTACCAAGGCCGCTTGGAAAATCTCGGTCCATTCCGAGAATGTTTAACACCGCTCACGAAAAGAGACAAAAGGGGGCGCCAGAGGACGTAGGAGTGTCAGATCGCAAAACGGACAACGGGGAACAAGCTCGGATGCATGAGACGAACACGTATGCAAAATGCGATGCACATGATGACATGATATGAAATGCATGACATGGACGAAATGCAAAACAAAGACAAAACCCAACCACGAGGGAATCTCATAACTTAGAGCCGGAAATGGCAAGAGTTGGAATACAAATATGGTAAGTTAGATCTAGGGTGTTACAACACTCCACCACTATGAAAGGATATCGTCCCGAGATCTAGGACTGAAAGAACTCCGGATATTCGGAACGGAGGTGGTCCTCGCGTTCCCAGGTGGCTTCTCGGTCGGAATGATGTGATCACTTCACTTTCAGGAATTTGATAGACTTGTTGCGAGTGTTGCACTTGGTTTCTTCAAGAATAGCAACGGGATGCTCATGATAAGACATGTCTTATTGGAGATCAATCTCTTCGAAGTTGATGGTGCGGTTAGTTGTCTTGAAGCACTTGCGAAGCTGAGATATGTGAAACACGTCGTGCACATTTGCAAAGTTGGACGGAAGCTCAAGTTGATAGGCGAGGTCGCCTGTTTTGCCAATGATCTTTAAAGGACCCATGTATCTATGGGCAAGCTTCCCTTTGATACCGAAGCGACGAGTGCCTTTCATTGGAGAGACGCGGAGGTAGACATGGTTCTCGATCTCGAAAGCCAAGTCACGATGCTTGCTATCATAGTAACTCTTCTGGCGTGATTGCGCGGCTTTGAGATTTTCACGTATGACTTTGCACATTTCTTCAGCTTCTGTGATTAAGTCATTGCCAAGAAGTTGGCGTTCACCAGTCTCTGACCAATTAAGACGAGTACGACACTTTCTGCCATAGAGAATCTCGAATGGGGCCTTGCCCGAACTCGCTTGGAAACTATTGTTGTAGGAGAACTCGGCATATGGAAGACAATCTTCCCACTTCATACTAAAAGAAATGACACAAGCCCTGGGCATATCTTCAAGAATTTGATTGAATCGCTCGACTTGTCCACTGGTTTGAGGATGGAAGGCTGTGCTGAAGCGAATGTTGGTGCCCATGGCCTTCTGGAAGGAATCCCAGAACTTAGAGGTAAAGATGCTTCCATGATCTGAAGATATAAAATGCAAAATGCCATGCAAGGAGACAATCCTGGAGGTATATTGCTCTGCCAACTAAGCTGCTGTGATAGATTCTTTGATAGGAAGAAAATGAGCCACTTTAGTAAGCTTGTCGATGACAACAAGGATAGCATCATTGCCACGCTTGGACTTGGGAAATCCAGTCATGAAGTCCATCTCAATATGGTCAAACTTCCATTCTGGAATGGCAAGAGGTTGGAGGAGACTAGCTGGTCGTGGGTGTTCTGCTTTCACTCTTCTACAGACATCACATTCATTCACGAACTGAGCAATTTCTCGCTTCATTCGAGTCCACCAATACGACTGCTTGAGGTCATGGTACATCTTTGTACTTCCAGGATGAATAGATAAGGGTGAATTGTGCGCCTCGTTCATAATGACTTTACATAGATCACCCTTAGGAACAACAATTCGATCCTCGAAGAAAAGAGTATCTTTGTCATCAAGGCGATATCACTTGTACTTGGGTTGGCTCTTGGCAATCCCATTTTTCACCTTCTTCACCATTGCATCAAGAAGTTGTGCCTCATGAATTTGATCTTCTAGAGTAGGAGAGACTTGGAGGTTGGCAAGAAATCCTTGAGGAACAACTTGGAGATTAAGTTTGCGGAAAGCTTCACAAAGATCCGGTTGGACGGTCTTGAGAATCAAACTGTTGCAGTAAGCCTTCCTGCTCAAAGCGTTTACAATGACATTGGCCTTGCCTGGAGTATATTCAATACTCGGATTATACTCTTGAATCATTTCGACCCAACGAGTCTGCCTGAGGTTGAGGTTGGGTTGAGTGAAGATGTACTTGAGACTCTTATGATCAGTGAAGATGTCCACTTTCCTTCCCAACAAGAGATGTCTCCATGTTAATAGAGCATGGACAACTGCCGCCAGCTCGAGGTCGTGAGTGGGGTAGTTCTTTTCGTTGGGCTTCAACTAGCGAGAGGTATAGGCCACAACTTTCTTTTCTCGCATTAACACAGCACCGAGACCTTGCAGGGAGGCATCACATAAAACCTCGAATGGTTTGGATTCATCAGGAGGAGTCAAAACAGGAGCTATGACTAGCTTCTCTTTGAGGGTGTTAAAAGCCACGTCACATTCAGGCGTCCAGACATACTTGACGTGTTTCTGGAGGAGGTTGGAAAGAGGCTTTGCAATCTTAGAGAAATTCTCCATGAATCTTTGACAATAGCTTGCAAGCCCAAGAAAGATGTAGAGCTGCTTCACATTCTGAGGCGGTTCCCAATTCACAATTGCAGACACCTTCTCAGGATTAACAGCTATGCCCTTTGCGGAGATGATATGGCCAAGGTAGAGAACCTCGTCAAGCCAGAACTCACATTTTGAAAACTTCGCATAGAATTGATGTTCTCTGAGTTTGTCGAGTACCAATCTCAAATGCTTGGCATGATCCTCCTTGTTCTTGGAAAAGACCAAAATATCATCGAGATACACCAAGACGAAATCATTTGTATAAGGGTTGAAGATGAAGTTCATCGTGCGAGAGAATGTTGGAGGAGCATTGACAAGGCCGAGAGACATGACAGTGTATTCATAAAAACCATAGCTTGTTCTGAATTCTATCTTGGGGATATCTTGTTCACGAATGCGAATCTGATGATAGCCCATATGGAGGTCAAGCTTGGAGAATACTTGAGCACCTTTGAGTTGTTCGAATAGCTCATTGATGTTGGGAAGTGGATAGTTGTTCTTTATTGTTTTTTTGTTCAATGGACGGTAGTCGACACAACGTCGGTCTATGCCATCCTTCTTCTTGACAAAAAGAACACCACAACCCCATGGAGAAGAACTAGGTCGGATCAGACCCATACGCTCTTGTACATCGAGTTGTGTCTTCAGCTCCTTCAACTCTTCTGGTCCAAGCTTGTAAGGACGTTTGCAAACAGGTTCCGTGCCAGGCTCAAGATCGATGACGAATTCAACTGTCCGGTGAGGAGGCATTCCTGGAAGCTCTTCTGGAAAGACGTCTTAATATTCACAAACGACTAGAATCTGAGATATGGCATCCAACTCGCCCTTCTCATTGAGAGAAAACAGTCGAATGGTGTCATCACGAGCGGCATAGATGATCACATCCTCAGACGAGTGTGTCAATTGAATCTTCCTGGCAGCACAATCAAGTTGAGCCTTGTGCTTAGAAAGCCAGTCCATGCCGAGAATTAGATCAATATCCGAGTCACCAAGAACAATTGGAGAGGACATAAACTTATAGTCTCCCATCTTGATGGAAACATCCGGAACCATGGAGTTAGCGTTCATGCATTTACCCAGTAAGACAATTGCTAACGGACTAGGCAAAACTTGTAAAGCCAACTCATGCTTTGATGCAAATGGTCTTGATATGAAACTAAGCAATGCACCAGTGTCAAAAAGAACATTTGCGGGAATATCATTAACAAGAAGATTACCCATGATCACTTCTAAAGAGTCCTCTGCCTGAGCTGCGTTCATCATGTTGACCTTTGCAAACTTGGAATTATGCTTGACCACTGCATTGCTGACATATCTCATAGGAGGAGGAGGTGGAAGGCACCGTTGGTTGAAGCATTTGTTTGCATAGTGCCCTTTCTGCTGACACTTGTTGCAAGTAACCTTTGAGAGTGGACAGTGATAAGGAGCACTTGACCTTGGAGCATGAGACGGAGCTTTGCTCTGATAGTCTGGGTTGGGTGGGTGGGAAGATCCATTGCCACCTTTGCTCTTCTGCTGGTAAGGCTAGCGGAACGGAGGAGGAGGAGGAAGCAACCAGAAGTTCTGTTGCTTAGCTACCACTAGAGATGAAGAAGACGATTGAGTTGCATCCCTAACTCTCTTCTTAGAAGCATCACACTTGAGCTGAGTAGCCTCTTGCTTTAGTGCCATGTTGTAGAATTCATCATACTTGGTCGGCTCAAAAAGCACGAGAGCTAATTGCAGATCTTCTCTGCGGCCACCTCTGAATTGATAAATCATGCTCTTCTCGTCAGGGACATCTTGTTTAGCGAAGCGAGCGAGCCTCTGAAACAGGATGTTGTATTGGTAAACAGACATGCTGCCTTGCTTGAGATTGCGGAACTCCCTGCGCTTACTCTCAACAACACTTTGTGGAATGTGGTGGGCTTTGAAGTCTCAGCGGAAATCATCCCAGGTAATCACACGACCTCCTCTGGAATCTTTGTATTATTGATACCACTCAGCAGCTTGGTCTTTGAGTTGGAACGAAGCAAACTTGACAAAGTCCTCAGGCCTGTAATTGCTACACTCAAAATCTTTGCAGATATCCACGAGCCAATCGTCAGCGTTTGTGGCCTCGACACAGTTACTGAAGGACTTCGGCTGGTTTGCGAGGAACTGATTGAGGGTGGCAAACTGAGCTTGATTGTTGCCTTGGCCTTGATTTCCTTGGTTGCGCTCTTACAAGAGTTGCAAAAGCATCTGCGTGTTGGCATTGGTGGCGGCCATGACAGCTTGCCATGCCTCCGAAGGTGGAGGTGGTGGCGGAGGTTCCGGATTCTGACGCGTTGGAGGAGCCATCCTGAAGAGGGTGAGATCCGTTAGCATCTTGAAAAAGACATATATTCAAGATGAAGCAATGGATTGAAATTGCAACATATAGCCTTAACATTCGAACAAGAATGAACGAATGAATTCCAAAGTAAATGATCACACTTCCATAAATTGAGAAGCCACTTAGATAGAGATAGATGAATACAGAAACAAGGTACATATATGAGCAAATAATTGGAAAGGATTACCCAATCACAAACCAAATATCTGCGGGAAGAAATACTAGAGCTACTTGAATTCCCACATATGAAACTCCCGAAACTTTCTGGTTATGCAATTAGGTGTTGGGGATACAGGGGAAGCATAATATCTCACCCAAAACTAGCAAATCCTACATCCAGCTGTATCCATCCTTCAACACATAACCAAGAAATATTCGGAAATCATTTACCTCAACCTTCGAAAAGCATCCGTTATATGAGTTATGGCAATACTCCCGAACTCCGGCCGCAGTAGTAGGTGGCGTCGAGGTTATCTCACCAATAACTGCCTAGAAGAGATTTTCGATGTTGGTGAAACTCAGATATTCCAGAACTACAACGATAAAATTGTGACGACAACACCTCAGAGCTCAACTCCCCGGGACACTGCCACAACCCCTAAATATCAGGACGCACCAAACAATGTTCTCGTCACAAAACCATCAGAACGATTCCAAGATACCCGTGTGATCCTAAATTTTTTTGTGAAATTTGAGGAGAGAAGAGTCAAAATTCTACGTCAGGTGGCCTCACCAAAGCGACGAAGAGACTGGGGAGTAAAAAGAATCCTACTCTCCGATATATATAATCCTAAGACTCAAAACATTTTGTTCTAGACTCAACAACGTCAGCGATTCGATCAAGCAGGGGGCTCCTAAGTCAGGGAAGGCTCTGATTACCAACTTGTAACACCCACGATGCAGCTATATCTCCCACGTGTCGGAGCACGACTTAGAGACATAACCGCATGGTAGGCATGTCGCAAGAGGGGTAATCTTTACACATCCCATGTACTGAATAAGAAAGGGATAAAGAGTTGGCTTACAATCCCACTTCAGACAATACATAAAATATATCATACATCATCCAGAATACAATCAAGATCCAACCACGGAACCAAATAAAGAAAGACAACCCCAAATGCTAGATCCCCGATCGCCCCAACTGGGCTCATCTACTGATCATCCAGAAAAGACACATAGTAACGTCCTGAATCCTCGTCGAACTCCCACTTGAGTTCGGTCGCATCCCCTACACTGGCATCGTCGGCACCTGCATCTGGTTTTTGGAAGTAATCTGTGAGTCATGGGGCCTCAGCAATCTCACACCCTCGTGATCAAGACTATTTAAGCTTATGGGTAGGAAAAGGTTGTGAGGTGGATCTGCAGCAAGCACTAGCATAATCCCGATAGGAGCTGCACATATCTCATTCTCAGGGCACACCGGATTGTCCAAGATTTTGGTAGGCCAACCCAGAGTTGCCCCTGGTGGCCACCGGCTGTTGACAGGTTAGATCAACACTCAGAGGAGCACTGGCCTGGGGGTTTAAAATAAAGATGACCCTTCAGTCCGCGGAACCCAAGGGAAAAAGGCTTAGGTGGCAAATGGTAAAACCAAGGTTGGCCTTGCTGGAGGAGTTTTATTCAAGGCGAACTGTCAAGGGGTTCTGTCGTGGAATTGTCAGGGCAGATGTCCTAGAGCAAGGACTTAGTAGTAGGGCCATCGCACTAGGAAGCTTAAAGGGGTTAATCGGGACAAAGGACACGAGAGAGTTTTATACTAGTTCGCCCCCTTACGATGAAGGTAAAAGCCTACGTCTAGTTGGGATTGGTATTGCAGGGGTTTCGATCGACAAGAGGCTCAACTCGCCGGCTTGGTTATCGACTTGTTGTTTCTTGCCCTAAGCCGCCACCGGGTCACCCCCCTATATACATGGGTTGACGCCTGGTGCCCTACAGAGTCCTGGTCAGCTTATAATCGTGTCCGGCTCGGTGACTTCCTTTACATGCCTTTCTCTACAAGTCTTTCCTTACATATGGCGGTTCATAATATCAGGCCTTAACCCGCCTTCAGGCCTTTAGGCCTTCTATAAGTCTTAATAAACTACAATCTTTAATGTTTACTGGGCTTCTTGCGTAACTCACCATTGGGGCTGACCCGGCCCCTCCTGGGCGGATCTCAACTGATAGTAATATCCCCAACATTAGGCCCCAGGTTGACTTTGAACTTTGTTCTTTGTCAATCTTCCATACTTAGCAAAAAATCCATCTTCTTATCTTTACTGAAATTTCCTTGTAACCCGCTGTGACGTCATCTATTGGAAACGCAAAAAACTTTCATGACTTCATCCTCCAATGGATCTTTCATCTTTAATGTTCCTCGAGAATCGAGGCGCCTGTATAGCTGGATAGCCATTTATTCGGCTTGCCCCAGCCTTTCTCATTCTTATCTCTCTCTCCGTCTTCTTCCTCTCGCGACCTTGCTACTGCTCGAGTTCCGCCGCCGCCGCGCCTCATCTCCATTGTCATCTCTGGCTGCTGCATCGACCTGAACCGATCGAGAGAACCCACGGCGACCTCCACAATAGACCTGCAACAGCAAGTTTCTGTCAGGACCCCGATTCCAAGTCACATCTTGCAGCCTCACGCACGGTATCCCCACGGGTGTCGCCTTACCAAGGCCCGGGACCGTTTGCGCCTTTTGGCTCACGTATATGATAGTGTCGCTAGCATTGATATGACAGAGAACCCGGGCCGACATGGCTAGTCGTGAACCCAAAGCAACACTAACCTATGGGAACAGGCATACATGAATCACATCGAGCATGTCGGTCAGCAGCGTGTGAATCCGGGCTGTAGCACTGGGCTAACAGGACTCCGGATGTCACCGCGTAACATTTCCCCGAAGGGACAGACAAAGGAACGAAGTGAAACACATGCCGGCCAGTCAAGTGTCCTGAGCAGTAGTGTTGGGCTAACAGGACACTGGTGAACCGGGCTGTAGCGGACTACTATGGCTCATGGAAGCACTAGACTACATTTCCCCATAAGAGAGGCTGCCAAAGATAAACAACTAGATTGTCGGATCCCACACATACCAAGCATTTCAATCATACACACAATATGCTCGATATGGGTAAATACAACATGGCATCACAACATAACTCTACAACTTAAGCATTTATTCATTAGGCTCCGAGGAGCGAGATATTACAAACATGGGTCTCATGACCCAACAATCACATCATACAAATCAAGCACATGCGGAAGCTTAACATGTCTGAGTACAGACATCTACAAATGGAAAAAGGCTAAGAAGCCTGACTATCTACCAGATCCTGCTGAGGGCACAAGATCGTAGCTAAGGTATCAAACTAACGTCGAAGTCCACACGGAACTACTAGCGAGACTGAAGTCTCTCTCTGCAAAACATAAATTAAGCAAACGTGAGAACAAAGGTACTCAGCAAGACTTACATTAGAACTAGCTACATATGCATCGGTATCAACAAGGGGGGGTGGTGGAGTTTAACTGCAGCAAGCCAGCTTTGACTCAGTGGCTAACCTGAACTACGACTGCAAGCAACTCTTTTCAGGTGGCACACACGAGTCCACATATTCACCATTCAATACACCACTATGGATTTGCTCCCGTCTCCCTACGAGAAGGCCATCCATAGCACTCACACTTATCTTGCGAGTTTTAGAGTATCCACTTTCACTTGTCTATGAACTGTTATAGGCGACCCATAAGTCCATTACCGTGGACACGGCTATTCGAATAGATGATGTTAACCCTGCAGGGGTGTACTTCTTCACACACGCTCTCACTACTTACTGCCGTTTACACGACATGTACTCGGCAACCTTCAAGCGGAAGCCCAACGAGGGTGTCGGCCACGGCCTACCTAAACACTCAAGCCTCTAGTCTAGGTTTATCGCCTATCCAGGTTCCATCCGCAGGGAGTTCGGCCGAGGTGTCAACATACGGCCCCGAACGATGTGTACAGGGTTCCGAGACATCAAACGGGCGCCCGGCATGCCCAGCCACGGTGTATCTACCGCATGATAGCCCACCCCTAGGGTCAGCGCTACGCACAGCCGCCAACACATATCCTTTAAACACCAGAAACTAATTGCAACTCCTGGACAGAGGACAAGGTGATCAAGAAGCCGAGAGGGTCCATTGGTTTCGGGCCCAATGCGTGGTAGTAACTGTTTCATGGATCACAAACACAGAACTCAGTTCCTAAGAACGGTTTCAATGAGACAACCCACCATGTACTCCTACATGGCCTCTCACCTCTACCTTTACCAAATCATGTTCACACACTTAGCTCACACGCAGTAGGACATGTTCATCACTGTTCCAATTCATCCCCGATGAATCAGACCTGACACAACTCTAAGCATAGCAGGCATGACAAACAAGCATGAATGAGTAGGCACATCAGGGCTCAAACAACTCCTACTCATACTAGTGGGTTTCATCTATTTACTGTGGCAATGACAGGTCAAGCAGAGGAAAGGGGTTCAACTACCGCAACATGTAACTGTTGAATCATTGTTGTCCTAATGCAGTAAAAGAGAGCAGGAGCGAGAGAGTGGGATTGCATCAGAATGAACAAGGGGGTTTTGCTTGCCTGGCACTTCTGAAGACAATATAGTTCTTCATCGGTGTCATCGATCACGTCGTCGGAAACATCGTCGTCTGAGAGGGGACAATTACCGGCAAACAGGGAAGGACACAATCAATGCCATGCAACAATATGATGCATGAATGTGACATGGCAATATGTTGTTGATTGGCCTAATGCAAGTAGCAACAAGTTAAATGGAGTTGGTTTGAACACTAGGTTCAAATTCAAACTCCATATGTGCTTTATTAAATGCCATTTATTTGTTTTGTCCAAAACAGGGGACAAACAATGTTCAAACATGCATGAAAATGCCATAAACAGATTCCTTGAATTTTTCTAATAATTTTTCATATATAAATTATTTCATTCTGAGTTATAGATTATTTTATATGATTTTTAGAAGTTTTAGGCATTTCCTGAAATAAATAAATCATTTAGATTTATTTAAAATCCAGAAAAGGTTTTACTGCATCAGCATGACGTAAGAGTGATGTCAGCAGGTCAACTGTGGCTGGCCAGGTCAAACCTGACCAGTGGGACCCACTGGTCAGTAGTTAGTTAACTAACTAAAGTTAGCTTGTGTTAAACTAATACTAATCCTAGTTTAGTTAGTGGCCTGGGGCCCACATGTCAGTGAGTCAGGGGAAAGTCAAACCCTGGTCAAGCTGGGTCACACCCGCGGGACCAGGTCAACGGCTCGTCGCCGGCGACGATAGAGACGGCGGAGGGCTTCGGGAATCGCCCACAGGCGACCAAATCGACCGCGGTTTGGTCCTACGCGTAGCTGGGGCTCGTGCGCATCTAGTGGGGCAAGTGGGAGGAGCTGGGGTGGAGCGAGCTCGCCGGAATTGAGCTCGTGGCGGCGGCCGGAGTACGGGTGCACTCGGGAGCGGGGCTACGGTGCCCGTGGGGTGGCGTGCTTGGCTCCTACGGCACCTACGCGGCGCGGTGAGCATGTGGGTGTGCTCGGTTGGAGGTTGCGGCGGTTGTGGCCACGGCAGCGAGAGGCTCGGCGGCGGCGCGGTTCGGTCTCCGGCAAAAAGCACGGCTAGAGGAAGGGTTGGAGAGGGAAAACAAGGGGGAAACGACGGAGGCTCACAGAGGGGTCGAACGGAGTCGAAGTCAGGGCGGGGGAAGCATGGACGGCGGCGAATCGAAGACGAGGTCGCCGGCGGCCGAAGGTTGAAGAAGAGCTCGAAGGCGACGTTGCAGGGCTTCCGGCAGGGCGTGGTTCGGTGAGGGGGCCGACGACGACTTCGCGGAACTCGTGGGCACAACAGAGGGGCGAGGGGGTAGCTGTGGTCGTGGTGGTTCTCGTCGGCGGCGGCGGCCCCGTTCGGTGGTGCGAGGGAGAGAGCCAGAGGAGGGGAGGAGCACGGAAGAGAGTGAGAGAGGGACCCGGGAGGCTGCATGGCGTCCCCAGGGCGTCGAGGGGGAAAGCGGCAAGCAGGAGGTGGTCGGGCGTGCGCATGCGTGCCGCGGGCACACACCCTCGTGCCTACTGGCACGAGGTTGAAGACAGGGGAGGAGTTGGGCTGGGCTGGCTACAGTGTTGGGCCGCACAGCTGGGCTGCAGGTAAGCCAGGTAAGTTTCTCCTTTCTCTATTTTATTTCCTATTTTATATTTTTCTGCAACTTTCTGGCTTTTCTAAAAATGCTTAGGCACTTTCAAAAATCACCAAACTGCTCGTGCCCACTGTTTAGCATATAACCAACATGGAACATTTCAGTTTAGGATTATTTGGACATCTAAAATATTCTATAGCATTTAAATGCCCAAATGCAAATAGAGTATGATTTAGTTCAGTGACCCTATGATGTCCTAGAAATATGTGCACCATTTCTGTCAGAGGTTTAAGACCAAGGCAAAGATGATGAACATTTTAGAAGGGCATTTCAGGTTCATTGAAAAAGATTTTAGTAAATCCTAGTTGGATTAATGGGGTGCTGGGGGTTCTGTCATCCCCATTTCAATTTTCTGAGTAAAGTAGACATGATGCAACACCATATGTTAGCACTAGGCATTACCAGAACTTGGGATGTGACAACTCACCCCCACTAAAACAAGAATCTCGTCCCGACATTCAAGAAGTGGAGTAAGAAGTCAGAGGGGTCACAAAACTATCACAGTCTTCTTGATCCAACTGCCCTTCTCGAAGATACCGATATATTGCATCACATTGCTCTTGACGTCTTTGTCTTCGAGATCTTCATCCAACACGATGAAGAGGGAAGGAAACTCTATAAGAAACGATCTTCTCAAAGATCGAGCAACTCAAGATCAACTCATGGAGTGAGACATTAGAACATCTCTTGAGCTGAGGCACAAAACACACATCGAGAGAGATGGAAGGTAATAGATGACAAGGGTTCAAATTGGTATGCAACAATTCCACGCTGGAGTAGGATGGTGCATGGTTTCAAAGTAGCGAGGAGGCAATTGCCATGATTCCATAACGGGACACCTTAGGGAAAGGTGACTCGAAGAACTATTCCCTTAAGTGGCAAAAAGAATTACTTTTGATACAAAGATCATTGAAACTCTCTATACCAGCCTAAGGCAATCACAACGATTGTTTGAAGAAGTTCGAAGAATGGCATACTCAGACTAGGATGGATAATGTGGACTACCTTGTTGAAGACAACGCAATGGATGATTTTTGCTTATCATCGGAAATGGATGAGACCCATGGTAAGTCCACTTTTGAAGATGATCCTGAACAACAACTACTAAGGTGCAGGCTGGGAACAAAATGCAAATGTTGGGAATGATTCTGGTAACTGGGGAAGAGCTCAACAGTCGAGAGTGAGTCCACTGTTTGAAAAGGTTATAACATAACCGAGGAAACTGGAAGCAAATCCCAGTTAATGCCAACGGTAAAACCTGGTGCTTGCGCTGCTCTCAAGAACTTGGGCATTTCCATATTCATCAAGGTTCTACCAACATCCGTGGCAAGGATCCTGGCAACACGACATACTACCATGATGACTAGTGATGGATGATGCGGATACAAAGGAACAGAACACCCTCTCAGACCTTCCCTTAGCGAGGCTAAGGGAACAGAATCTGTATGATCGACCGGGAGACATTTAGCACTCCGCTTCTAATGTTCTCCTTGATGTGCTAGGATAACCCATTTATTGATATGGTTTGGTAACTAGGACTTCAAGTAAAAGGTCGGACTTCGGAAGCTCAAGAATCCATAAGGAATAACTACGGAGGCAGATCCTGCGAGATCCTTATGGGGAGGTGACTAACTTCTTCAACCAGGATACTACAATAATAGGCCTTCCGGTTAGGTGTGTTGGCCACGACATCTACATTACCGGTTACAGAGGGACCAACAATATAGTTCTTGGAGTACGTTCCAACCATCATATCTGCCCGAGATTCAGATCTGGTAGGTGTTAGGATATTCCAGACAAATCGAGTCTAGAAAGAAAATGAAAGTTTGCAACATAAATCGACGAGATATCATTGCGAGATTCTCAGGAAATGGACTATGGTAGTAAGCTCCAAAACATGAGCCGGTTTTGCTACAAACCTGTGAACACGCTGTCCCAGACAAGCATGACCACATAGTAGTCTTATAATAAAACACTACCGAGTCCATATGGGGAACCATCATCGAGGATATCGAAGTCCTTGCATAAGTCTAGCTCTTAAGAAGAAACTTCTTCTCCTTGAACAAATCAATCAGTGGCTTGGTGTGCTAGGGATTCATATAGAATGAAGGTTGCAAGTCTCCAGACCATAGAATACTTCGCACATATGCATGACTGACTTGGGATGGTTCCGAAGGAAGCAAAAACAAGCTTTCCCAAATTCACGGCGGCAACTTTCATCAAATGCACGTGAATTACAGGAAGTCACTCCTTTCATCCAAACGTATACCTCATGAGCGGAACATGAAGGCAATGCTTACAAAGTTTCCAATATTAGTGTAATGTTCAACATGAATCATGGGGGAGACAAAATGTTGTTGATGGGCTCAACAGCAACTCATCGAAATTCCCATATCACTGGACTTCCACCATCATGTGAACACGGTGATAGCATTGGTCAGACCAAAAGATTTAATGGTGTATGCTCGAGGGATCAACCACGAATAGGACAACATTACGAACATCATTGATTCTGATTTGACTTGATGATAGCCCATACTCAAGTCAAAGTTTTGACAAGGCAATAGATCCAACAACTGATCACGAGGACCAATCGATGGAGATATCATCTTTCTTCAACACACGCACACACAAGGATATCCCATTGGAATGAACTGAGCCGGACAAGCTTTCATCTTCCAACTCTCCAAGTTGTTGTTCAGCTTAACCAACTAGCTCGGGGTATCCAACACAGATTCTTGGAGAAGGGGTGGTTTACGAGAAACCAACTTGATCACGAGCTCAACATAACAGTCA
Organism: Triticum aestivum; assembly: GCF_018294505.1. NCBI lineage: Eukaryota > Viridiplantae > Streptophyta > Magnoliopsida > Poales > Poaceae > Triticum > Triticum aestivum. Next base: position 68,998,803 of record NC_057797.1, read on the forward strand.
GGGGGCAACCTGGTGATACTTCCGAGGAAATATTCAGAAAATCACGAACCACTGATATGTTCCTAAGCTCGAGAACAATGTTGCTTTTCAGAGCAAGATGATATGATCAAGAGAGCGAGGGACTGACCCAATCCTAATCATTGATCGAAGAGTGCACCAGGAAAAGTGGACTAGGTAGCACGATCAATCTTAGGATGATGATTCAATAACCAACACGCTAAGAAAGAAATTAGTGTCCATTAGCTACCTAGCAACTAGTTGCTAGGAGTATCGATTTCACACATCATGGTTCACTTGTCGGCATTCTGGTTGCGACAACACGGGACCGAGGAATGAAAAATGATGGTAATAAGTATCACTGCGTCAAGAATTCATGAGAGAGGGTGCAATTCTCATGAAAATCCTAACATAAAGGGGGTAATACTCCAGGGTAGAACAGAGCAAAAGTTGGATTGGCATTTTTTCTGCAGAACACAACTACTTTGACCCAATCCTGGATATGGATGAGGTAATGGAGTTTGTTTCTCCTAGTCATTCCGGAATAGAATGGCTTGACGGACCACAAGAATAAAAGGGCATTGGTGAACACAAATGCACACATACTCTTGGCTATCAACTGATAGGGGATGGTCAGAATACAACTGAAGAGGATCAACTCAAGGAACATATAATTTGCTGAGTTGTTGATGCATAGATTACTATGTCGAGAAAAGCTCAACATTTCTTCTGGACAACCCATGCAGAACGGTAGGACTGGCAGGATCACAATATAGAATGGGGAACTCATCGAGAGCACTCTTTTTGTGATCTTTTGATCCAACAAACTTCTGCCATAAGTGGTTCATAGTATTTGGAAGAAGGAAATACCACGGACCTCGAGGACTAATGCAGAGGTTACTAACATCCTAAAGGTACGAGCAACACTATCAACAGGATGTAAGTAGAATGAATCTTGGGTTTAAGGACCCGGAAATAAAATACCTACTAACTAAATGGCATCACGGGATGCTTTAGAGAATGGTGGCCAGAATCATCACACTAGGGACACAAAGCATTACTAGATTACTGGGTGGTTCTCTAGGACAACTAGGGTCATAATAATAGTTCCAACATATATATTGAGGCAATGGAATACCTCAACACACTGGTTAGTGTGATTAATCTGGCCCAAAAGACATCAAACACAGGAGAAAGGGATTTGCAAATGCATTAGATTGTTTAGGAACCTGGGATGACTCGGACAACATAACGGCTGTAATTGCTCAAAAGGATTTGAGACAACCTGCAAAAATGGTGGCATAACAACTTAACAACATCATATCAAGGTTCTGGTGCCAGCTATGAACATATGGAAGTAGTAGGAACTGAACTGAGGCTTGAACTCAACAATCCTAGGCAACTATGGTTTAGTAACACGTCATCATGAGAGATAGAAGAGAAACCTAGTTCTTAACCCCGTAGAAAAGATAAGATGACTCAGATCAGAAGGTCATGAGGATAAGGAGTAAAAAGAGCCTTACGTTCCCTTCCACAATCAATTCCCTTACATAACTAAAGCATTTCTAGACTCAACTTTGACCAGTTTGGCTTGGTAATCCTACAGGCAGTCAAGCTCTGATACCAACGCTGTCAGGACCCCGATTCCAAGTCACATCGATCTAGCCGGTAACACCTCATATCACATTGCGGCCTCACGCACGGTATCCCCACGGGTGTCGCCTTACCAAGGCCCGGGACCGTTTGCGCCTTTTGGCTCACGTATATGATAGTGTCGCTAGCATTGATATGACAGAGAACCCGGGCTGACATGGCTAGTCGTGAACCCAAAGCGGCACTAACCTATGGGAACAGGCATACATGAATCACATCGAGCATGTCGGTCAGCAGCGTGTGAATTCGGGCTGTAGCACTGGGCTAACAGGACTCCGAACGTCACCGCGTGACATTTCCCCGAAGGGACAGACAAAGGAACAAAGTGAAACACATGCCCAAGTGTCCTGAGCAGTAGTGCTGGGCTAATAGGACTCCGGTGAACCGGGCTGTAGCGGACTACTATGGCTCATGGAAGCACTAGACTACATTTCCCCATAAGAGAGGCTGCCAAGGATAAACAACTAGATTGTCGGATCCCACACATACCAAGCATTTCAATCATACACACAATATGCTCGATATGTGTAAATACAACATGGCATCACAACATAACTCTACAACTCAAGTATTTATTCATTAGGCTCCGAGGAGCGAGATATTACAAACATGGGTCTCATGACCCAACAATCACATCATACAAATCAAGCACATGCGGAAGCTTAACATGTCTGAGTACAGACATCTACAAATGGAAAAAGGCTAAGAAGCCTGACTATCTACCAGATCCTGCCGGGGGCACAAGATCGTAGCTGAGGTATCAAACTAACGTCGAAGTCGACACGGAACTACTAGCGAGACTGAAGTCTCTCTCTGCAAAACATAAATTAAGCAAACGTGAGTACAAAGGTACTCAGCAAGACTTACATCAGAACTAGCTACATATGCATCGGTATCAACAAGGGGGTGGTGGAGTTTAACTGCAGCAAGCCATCTTTGACTCAGTGGCTAACCTGAACTACGACTGCAAGCAACTCTTTTCAGGTGGCGCACACGAGTCCACATATTCACCATTCAATACACCACTATGGATTCGCTCCCGTCTCCCTACGAGAAGGCCATCCATAGCACTCACACTTATCTTGCGAGTTTTAGAGTATCCACTTTCACTTGTATATGAACTATTATAGGCAACCCAGAAGTCCATTACCGTGGACACGGCTATTCGAATAGATGATGTTAACCCTGCAGGGGTGTACTTCTTCACACACGCTCTCACCAGTTACCGCCGTTTACACGACATGTACTCGGCAACCTTCAAGCGGATGCCCAACGAGGGTGTCGGCCACGGCCTACCTAAACACTCAAGTCTCTAGTCCAGGTTTATCGCCTATCCAGGTTCCATCTGCAGGGAGTCCGGCCGAGGTTTCCACATACGGCCCCGAACGATGTGTACAGGGTTCCGAGACACCAAACGGGCGCCCGGCATGCCCGGCCACGGTGTATCTACCGCATCATAGCCCACCCCTAGGGTCAGCGCTACGCACGGACGCCAACACATATCCTATAAACACCAGAAACTAATTGCAACTCCTGGACAGAGGACAAGGTGATCAAGAAGCCGAGAGGGTCCATTGGTTTCGGGCCCAATGCGTGGTAGTAACTGTTTCATGGATCACAAACACAGAACTCAGTTCCTAAGAACTGTTTCAATGAGACAACCCACCATGTACTCCTACATGGCCTCTCACCGCTACCTTTACCAAATCGTGTTCACACACTTAGCTCACACGCAGTAGGACATGTTCATCACTGTTCCAATTCATCCCCGATGAATCAGACCTGACACAACTCTAAGCATAGCAGGCATGACAAACAAGCATGAATGAGTAGGCACATCAGGGCTCAAACAACTCCTACTCATACTAGTGGGTTTCATCTATTTACTGTGGCAATGACAGGTCAAGCAGAGGAAAGGGGTTCAACTACCGCAACATGTAACAGCTGAATCGTTGTTGTCCTAATGCAGTAAAAGAGAGCAGGAGCGAGAGAGTGGGATTGCATCGGAATGAACAAGGGGGTTTTGCTTGCCTGGCACTTCTGAAGACAATATAGTTCTTCATCGGTGTCATCGACCACGTCGTTGGAAACATCGTCGTCTGAGAGGGGACGGTTACCGGCAAACAGGGAAGGACACAATCAATGCCATGCAACAATATGATGCATGAATGTGACATGGCAATATGCTGTTGATTGGCCTAATGCAACTAGCAACAAGTTAAATGGAGTTGGTTTGAACACTAGGTTCAAATTCAAACTCCATATGTGCTTTATTAAATGCCATTTATTTGTTTTGTCCAAAACAGGGTACAAACATTGTTCAAACATGCATGAAAATGCCATAAACAGATTCCTTGAATTTTTCTAATAATTTTTCATATATAAATTATTTCATTCTGAGTTCTAGATTATTTTCTATGATTTTTAGAAGTTTTAGGCATTTCCTGAAATAAATAAATCATTTAGATTTATTTAAAATCCAAAAAAGGTTTTACTGCGTTAGCATGACGTAAGAGTGACGTCAGCAGGTCAACTGTGGCTGGCCAGGTCAAACCTGACCAGTGGGACCCACTGGTCAGTAGTTAGTTAACTAACTAAAGTTAGTTTGTGTTAAACTAATACTAATCCTAGTTTAGTTAGTGGCCTGGGGCCCACATGTCAGTGAGTCAGGGGAAAGTCAAACCCCGGTCAAGCTGGGTCAAACCCGCCGGACCAGGTCAACGGCTCGTCGCCGGCAACGACAGAGACGGCGAAGGGCTTCGGGAATCGCCCACAGGCGACCAAATCGACCGCGGTTTGGTCCTACGCGTAGCTGGGGCTCGCGCGCATCTAGTGGGGAAAGTGGGAGGAGCTGGGGTGGAGCGAGCTCACTGGAATTGAGCTCGTGGCGGCGGCCGGAGTACGGGTGCACTCGGGAGTGGGGCTACGGTGCCCGTGGGGTGGCGTGCTTGGCTCGTACGGCACCTACACGGCGCGGTGAGCACGTGGGTGTGCTCGGTTGGAGGTTGCGGCGGCTGTGGCCATGGCGGCGGCGCGGTTCGGTCTCCGGTGAAAAGCATGGCTAGAGGAAGGTTTGGAGAGGGAAAACAAGGGGGAAACGATGGAGGCTCACACAGGGGTCGAACGGAGTCGAAGTCGGGGCCGGGGAAGCACGGACGGCGGCGAATCAAAGACGAGGTCGCCGGTGGCCGAATGTTGAAGAAGAGCTCGAAGGCGACGCTGCAGGGCTTCCGGTAGGGTGTGGCTCGGTGAGGGGGTCGAGGACGACGTCGCGGAACTGGTGGGCACAACTGAGGGGCGAGGGGGTAGCTGTGGCCGTGGTGGTTCTCGTCGCCGGTGGCGGCCGCGTTCGGTGGTGCGAGGGAGAGAGCCAGAGGAGGGGGAGGAGCACGGAAGAGAGTGAGAGAGGGACCCGGGAGGCTGCGTGGCGTCCCCAGGGCGTCGATGGGGAAAGCGGCAAGCAGGAGGTGGCCGGGCGTGCGTGTGCGTGCCGCGGGCACACGCCCTCGTGCCTACTAGCACGAGGTTGAAGACAGGGGAGGAGTTGGGCTGGGCTGGCTACAGTGTTTGGCCGCACAGCTGGGCTGCACGTAAGCCAGGTAAGTTTCTCCTTTCTCTATTTTATTTCCTGTTTTATATTTTTCTGCAACTTTGTGGCTTTTCTAAAAATGCTTAGGCACTTTCAAAAATCACCAAACTGCTCATGCCCACTGTTTAGCATATAACCAACATGGAACATTTCAGTTTAGGAAATATTCTATAGCATTTAAATGCCCAAATGCAAATAGAGTATGATTTAATTCGGTGACCCTATGATGTCCTAGAAATATGTGCACCATTTCTGTCAGAAGTTTAAGACCAAGGCAAAGATGATGAACATTTTAGAAGGGCATTTCAGGTTCATTGAAAAAGATTTTCGTAAATCCTAGTTGGATTAATGGGGTGCTGGGGGTTCTGTCATCCTCATTTCAATTTTTTGAGTAAAGTAGACATGATGCAACACCATATGTTAGCACTAGGCATTACCAGAACTTGGGATGTGACAGTTTCCTTTCCTTCGTGTCTCAGATCTTCATTAGGGTTTCCAAGCTCCTGCTTGTTCTTCGTAGTTCATCATAATTTCTTCATAGATCTTCCACTGCCTCCTCTTTTTGATCCAAAAGAGATGTATGTTTATGTAGTAGTTGTTTGGTGCCTCCTTTTGATACTAGCAGATTCCTTTTTCTGGTACAAGAGCCATATTTAGATCTAATGAACTCATCTGGGCTGTATTTTTAGGTCTAGAAATTTTTTCATTTTGAACATCCATTTGATCTGAAATAATATCAAGCATTTTGGGAAACTTGTTTGTCCCAATTACTTTAGCTGAATCTGCTTTCTGAAAGAATCTGTAGTCATGGCGGCTTACCGCACTGGTTTTATTTTCCTTATATGCCATTATCCCTTAGTTAAGCCGCCAATACTTGTTTTGTATCTTCATCCTTTAACTGTTAACCTCTCCGTAAAACTGAACCGGCACATTGCTTTTCTTTTCAGTTCCTTGCACATCATGCTGTCAAAGACACCAACCATCTGTAACTGGGTCACCTCAACCATAACTGAGGAACGTTTAAAAGAGTTCTCCATCATAGGATTTCTGCCATCAAAAGCCGTCATGTCCTATCGTGCCCCTGACCCGGAAGAAGAACGGCCCAATCTGAGAGATGGTGAGGTGATCGTTTTTACTGACCACATGAACCGTGGCTTCTCACCGCCCGGCTCAAAGTTCTTCAGAGAGGTCCTTCATTTTTTCAAACTCCACCCTCAGGATATCGGGCTCAACTCCAAATCTAACAGTTGTAACTTCCAAGTGCTCTGTGAGGTATATCTTCAACAAGAGCCGACCGTGGAATTGTTCAGAGAATACTTTTATCTGAACCGGCAGAATGAGTGCACCAACGGCCTTAGTTTAGAACTTGGAGGTATATCAATCCAGTGCCGCCAGGGCGCCGTCTTTCTGTCACACCCTAGCTAGCTCATGCATTAGAATGGTGCATCATGTCTACTTTTCAGAAAACTGAAATGGGGATGGCAGAACCCCCAGCACCCCCTGATAACAACTAGGGTTTACTAAAAATATTTTCAATGAACCTAAAATGCCCTTCTAAAATGTTCATCATCTTTGCCTTGGTCCTAAACCTCTGACAAAAATGATGCACAAATTTCTAGGTCATCCCAAGGTCATTGGATTAAATCATTACTATTTGCATTTGGGCAATTTAAATCCTATAAATATTTTAAAATGCCCAAATAATCCTGAAAGTATTTTTAGGCTCTTGAGAATATTTTCAAATGTGCCTCTGAATATTTTCAGGTTTTTCCTAAATGGAATAGTATTTTTACTATTTCAAAACACAGAACAGGAATAAATAAAAAGAGAAAACAAATGCAGAGAGCAAACTTACCTGGCAAAGCCACCAGCCGGCCCACCTGGTGGCCCAGCACTGTGCTGGCCCGTGCCAGCCAGCTGCTTCGTCCCCGCCATGCAGGCAGGGAGGTGACGCCAGCGTGTGTGAGCTCGCCAGCGCGTCAGCTGCTTGTCGCCCTCGCCCCTGGACACCTGGGCGAGCTCCACCTCGCCGCCCCGACCCCGCAGACACCTCGCTCACTCCTCTGCCTCTCTCCCTCGCCCCCTCCCACCATGGCCGACGCTGCTGCGCCTGCGCCACCATGAAACTCGCATCCACCATCGTCCCCGCGCCGCGTTGCCGTGTCCACGAGCTCCGCCGTCGTCTGCTTCGTTGAGCTAGGTGAGCCCCGAGCGCTCGCACGCTCTAATTTGTCTTCTTCGACCTCGTCTTCACCGAACGCCGCCGGAGATCCCCTTCGCCGTCACCGCCGCACCAGCTCGTCACAGACCTCGCCGTCTGCCTTGTTGTGATTGTCGTGAGCTCAGCTACCTCCTCTCCCTTCCCTTTCTCACTCTCGAGCACCACAGCGACTACACTGAGCTCGGCCGCACCCGACACCGCCACCGCACGTCGCTGTCGTGGCCACATACACGTTGGCTTGATTCTGAGCATGCCATCGTCTTCACCGCACTCACAGAAGTCCATAGCACCTCCCCACGCGCCTCGTCGTGCCTCATAGCGACGATTTTGACCTCGCCCGAACTCCGGCGACCGCCAAGGTCGTCGCCGGTGACGTTTCCGTCCACCCCAGCTCCACCCACTGCCACCACTCGACGCGGTTCACTCCCCGCATCACGTAGATGTGCTCCGCCGTCGTTTTGGTCACCGGAGCACGAAACCCGCACCGCTCCGTCGCGTCTGCCCTTGCCGGTGGCTAAACACCGGCGAGTTTGACCCTGGTTGACCCCATGTGGGCCCAGGTTGACTCCCCCTGAGTGTATGACAAGTGGGACCACTCTGCTAATTAACTTAGATTAGCACTAACTAAATTTAGTTAGTTAATTAACTACTGACACGCGGGTCCCACTGGTCAGGTTTAACCTGGACCGGCTCTGTTGACCGCTGACGTCACCCTGACGCAATGCTAATGTATTAATTCAATTACTGGAATTATTCTTATACAGGAAATTCTAGAAAATACTACAAACTTCAAAAATTCATAACTTTTAATCTGTAACTCCAAATGCAAAGATTTATATATGAAATTTGATCAGGAAAATTCAATCTTTCCAACTGTAATGCTTTCATGCATGACAAAACACTTTAACCTTGCTGCTTAGGTGAAACAAGCTAATGCACTTAAATGGCTTAAAGAACATAAGCTTTCATTTGAATCCTTGACTCAAATAGACTCAAACCAGCTTGTTTCATAATGCATTAGCCAGGACACTTCATATTGCCATGTCATAGCATGCATCATATTATTCCATATTGCCATGTGATGATTGTGTTCTATGGTGTCTTTCGTGGTAGGTTCTGCCCCCGAGGATATTTCCGAGTATCCAACTGAAGGGCAGTACCCTACTACTACTCCATCAGGCAAGCAGCCCCATTGATCATATCGATACAATCCCATGTTCTCGCTCCTGCTCTTATTTACTGCATTAAGACAACCACGTTTCATACTGCTCTGTGCTGCGGTAGTTGAACCCTTATCCTCTACATGACCTGTCATTGCCACAGTAACTAGATGAAACCCACTAGCATGTGTAGGAGTTGATTGAGCAATGTATGTGTTTCCTACATTGCTATGCCTGCTATGCTTAGAGTTGTGTCAGGTATGGTTCATCTGGGTGATGGGCTAGAGTGAAATGATTATGTTGGTAATGTGAGGGATGTGTTGAACATGATTTGGTAAAGGTATCGATGAGAGGCCATGTAGGAGTACATGGTGGGTTGTTTCATTGAGGCCGTCCTTAAGAACTGAGATTTGTATGTGTGATTCAAGAATCAGTTACTACCATACATTGGGCCCGAAACCAATGGACCCTCTAGGCTTCTTAACCACCCTAGTTCTCTGTCCAGGAGTTGCAACTAGTTTCTGGTGTTTGTAGGTTATGTGTTGGCGGCCGTCCGTAGCGCTGACCCTAGGGGTGGGCTATGTTGTGGTAGATACACCATGGTACGGTGTACCGAGTCACCCGTTTGGTGTCTCGGGAACCCTGTTCACATCGTTCGGGGCCGTATGTGGAAACCTCGGCCGGACTCCCTACGGATGGAACCTGAATAGGCGATAAACCTGGACTAGAGACTTGAGTGTTTAGGTAGGCCGTGGCCAACACCCTCGTTGGGCTTCCGCTTGAAGGTTGCTGAGTACATGTCGTGTAAACGATGGTAAGTGGTGAGAGCGTGTATGAAGAAGTACACCCCTGCAGGGTTAACATCATCTATTCAAATAGCCGCGTCCGCGATAAAGGACTACTTGGTTGCCTATACAGTTCATAGACAAGTTAATGATTACTACTAAAAGACTCAAGATAAGTGTGAGTACCGCGGATGGCCCTCTCATAGGATGACGAGGGAGGATCCATGGTGGAGTACTGTGTTGGTGTTTAGTGGACTCGTGTGGGAAAACTATTTTACAAGCAGTGACTCGTAGGATAGCTTAGCCAAGAGTCAAAGCTGGCTTGCTGCAATAACTCCACCACCTTCTTGAGAATCAGCATGTATAGTAGGATCTGTTGTAAGTCTTGCTGAGTACCTTTGTACTCATGTTGCTTTAATTATTGTTTTCAGACGACAACACCACCCCCTCCGACGGGTTTTACGTAGACCTCGACATCGATGAGTGACTTGCCACCTAGGTGGTGATTCAGGCCATGGAGGGCCCTATGTAGTTAGACAGGCTTCGTCAAGCCTTCTTTCTTTCTAGTGTCTGTACTCAGACTTATTTGCTTCCGCCATGTGCGTGTATGCTTGTATGACTTGAGTGTCGGGTCATGTGACCCCTACCTGTATGAACATGTTATGTATGGCTCTCCGGAGACTTTAAATAAAGTACTTGAGTTGTAGAGTTTTGTTGTGATGCCATGTTGTATTTACACATATCGAGCATATTGTGTGTATGATTGAAATGCTTGGTGTCGGTGTCAAAACCGGCGGATCTCGGGTAGGGGGTCCCGAACTGTGCATCTAGGCCGGATGGTAACAGGAGGCAGGGGACACGATGTTTTACCCAGGTTCAGGACCTCTTGATGGAGGTAAAACCCTACGTCCTGCTTGATTAATATTGATGATATGGGTAGTACAAGAGTAGATCTACCACAAGATCGGAGAGGCTAAACCCTAGAAGCTAGCCTATGGTATGATTGTATGTTGTGGTTATTGTCCTACGGACTAAAAGCCTTCGGTTTATATAGACACCGGAGAGGGTTAGGGTTACATAGGGTCGGTTACAAAGGAGGAGATATCCATATCCGTATTGCCTAGCTTGCCTTCCATGCCAAGTAGAGTCCCATCCGGACACGAGACGAAGTCTTCAATCTTGTATCTTCATAGTCCAACAGTCCGGCCAAAGGATATAGTCCGGCTGTTCGGAGACCCCCTAATCCAAGACTCCCTCAGTAGCCCCTGAATCAGGCTTCAATGACAATGAGTCCGGCGCGCAGTATTGTCTTCGGCATTGCAAGGCGGGTTCCTTCTCCGAATACATCACAGAAGAATTTGAGTACGAGGATAGTGTCCGACCCTGCAAAATAAGTTCCACATTCCACCGTAGAGAGAATAATATTTTCGCAGATCTAGTTTGCTGGCTTGTTTTGGCAGCATGACGTTATGTCATGGCCCGGTGATTATTCGAACCATTTCCATTAACCAGCCCCGCACATAACGCGAGCCAGCTTTTCGACACGTCTTGTCAAAGCAGAGATCGTGTCCCCTTATTATGGGATTCTCATCAATACGGGCGTGGGTAACCCAACCGCGCCCTTGATTATGGCGCTTGGAGATAAGCGAGTTTTACCAGGCTAGTGGGGACACGCAGTTGCGTCCACCCATATAAGGGGATAAGGATCCACCTTTTCGCCTACGCCTTCTTCCTCCTTTGCCTATCCGTTCTCGCGCACTCGAGCTCCAGCGCCCAAGTCCGCACTCCCCACCTCAACCTTCTCCAGCCATGTCCGGAGCGGGAGGCAAGTGGATGGTCTCCTCCGTCACGGAGGGACACATCAAAAAGCTGAGGAAGGCCGGATACCTGTCTAGCGACATCGCGCACCGGCTTCCCAAAAAGGGGCAGCTCATCCCCACCCCTAGGCCCCATGAGAGGCTGGTATTCCTCCCCCATTTCCTCCGCGGACTGGGCTTCCCTCTGCATCCATTCGTTCGGGGGCTCATGTTCTACTACGGCCTGGATTTCCAAGATCTGGCCCCGAACTTCGTCCTCAACATCTCGGCGTTTATCGTCGTGTGCGAGGCCTTCCTCTGCATCCGCCCCCATTTCGGCCTATGGCTCAAGACTTTAATGTCAAGCCAAAGGTGGTGCGCGGCAGCTAGGCGGAGTGCGGCGGTGCCATGGTGGGCAAGATGGCTAACATCCTGTGGCTCGAGGGCTCCTTTGTGGAGACCCTGAAGGGGTGGCAATCATGGTGGTTTTACGTCACCGAGCCGCGCGAAGCCGAATGGGTCGCACCCCCTGAGTTTCGATCCGGCCCCCTTACGTGGCTCACCTCCTGGAAGGAGACGGGCCTGACTTGGGGTAAAAAAGGAGAACTGACCGGACTCCAAACATGCATCCAAACCCTGGTGGACAAGAAGCTCAAGCTTGTCAATGTAGTCCAAGTGATGCTCATCCGCCTGATCCTCCCGTGTGAACAACGGGTGAGGGAGTCCTGGATTAGGGGGTGTTCGGGTAGCCGGACTATACCTTCAGCCGGACTCCTGGACTATGAAGATACAAGATTGAAGACTTCGTCCCGTGTCCGGATGGGACTTTCCTTGGCGTGGAAGGCAAGCTTGGCGATGCGGATATTCAAGATCTCCTACCATTGTAACCGACTCTATGTAACCCTAACCCTATCCGGTGTCTATATAAACTGGAGGGTTGTAGTCCGTAGGACAGAGAATCAACTCCATACACAACAATCATACCATAGGCTAGCTTCTAGGGTTTAGCCTCCTTGATCTCGTGGTAGATCTACTCTTGTACTACCAATATCATCAATATTAATCAAGCAGGAGTAGGGTTTTACCTCCATCAAGAGGGCCCGAACCTGGGTAAAACAAAGTGTCCCCTGTCTCCTGTTACCATCCGGCCTAGACGCACAGTTCGGGACCCCCTACCCGAGATCCGCCGGTTTTGACACCAACATTGGTTCTTTCATTGAGAGTTCCTCTGTGTCGTCGCCTTTAGGCCCGATGGCTCCTTCGATCTTCAACAACGATGCGGTCCAGGGTGAGACTTTTCTCCCCGGTCAGATCTTCGTCTTCGGCGGCTTCACACTGCGGGCCAATTCGCTTGGCCACCTTGAGCAGATCGAAAGCTACGCCCCTGGCCATCAGGTCAGGTTTGGAAGCCTAAACTACACGGCTGACATCCGCGGGGACTTGATCTTTGACGGATTCGAGCCACAGCCAAGCGTGCCGTGCTGTCTCGACGGGCATGATATAGCTCTGCTACCGAACAGTGCCTTGGAGGCCGCACACGCATCGGTTTCGACCATTGATTCAGAACCTACTGCGTCGATCGATGATCAGCGGTTGGACACTGCCTCAGGGGCTGCGATCTCAGAGGCGATCGAGCCGAACTCCAGCCCCGCACTCCGCGTGGCCCATGACTCCGAGGAGCCGGATTCCTCTCCGAACTCTGAGCCCCCCGCACCCCTGCCAATCGAATCCGATTGGGCGCCGGTAATGGAGTTCACCGCCGCGGACATCTTTCAGCATTCGCCTTTTGGCGACATCCTGAATTCTTTTAAGTCTCTCTCTTTATCAGGAGAGCCCTGGCCGAACTACGGTCAGCAAGGGTGGGATACGGACGGTCAGGAAATTCAAAACCCACCCACCACCCACTTTGTAGCCACTGTCGACGATTTAACCGACATACTTGACTTCGGCTCCGAAGACATCGACGGCATGGACGAAGATATAGGAGACGAACAGGAACCAGCACCTGCAGGGCGCTGGAACGCCACCTCGTCATATGACATATACATGGTGGATACTCCAAAAGACGGAGATGGCGATGGAACAATGGGGGATGACGCCCCCAAGAAACAGCCACAGTGCCGGTGTCAGCGGCGCCGCTCTAAGTCCCGCCAAAGCAAAAACGGTGATTCCGGCACGGGAGATAATACTACCCCGGATAGCGCCGAAGAACACCCACCCCAGCAAGATTCGGCACAGGAAGATGGAGAAGCCAGCCCTCATGAGAGAGCGGCAGACCGAGAGGTCGAGGATGATAACTATACGCCTTCCTCCGAAGACGAGGCAAGCCTCGATGACGACGAATTCGTCATACCATCAGACCCCGCCGAACAAGAGCATTTTAAATGCATGCTTTTAGCCACGGCAAGCAGCCTCAAGAAAAAGCAGCAACAGCTTAAAGCTGCCCAAGATTTGCTAGCTGACAGATGGACTGAAGTCCTTGCGGCCGAAGAGTATGAACTCGAACGCCCCTCCAAGAGTTACCCGAAGCGCAGGCCGCTACCCTGATCAGAGGAGGAAGCACCTACATCACCAGCGCATGACATGGCAGACCGGCCACCTCGTGGCCGCGTCAGAGAGGCCTCTCAGCCCTCCACCCAAGCCATGCCCCGACGCTGCACAACTAAGGCACGGGAAAATGCGCCCGACCTGCGAGTCATACTGGAGGACAAGGCAAGACAGACAAGATCGATCTACGGATCGCGCAGGCGCCCTACGACATGTGACAATGATCTTCACGCCGGATACAACAAATCCGGCCGGGCCGAACACAACAGACATAGCTCTTCCGAGCTGCGTCGTGATATAGCCCAATACAGAGGCGTCGCACACCCGCTATGCTTCACGAATGAAGTAATGGATCATAAAATCCCAGAGGGCTTTAAACCTGTAAACATCGAATCATACGATGGCACCACAGACCCGGCGGTATGGATTGAGGATTATCTCCTTCACATCCACATGGCACGCGGCGATGATCTACACGCCATCAAGTACCTCCCGCTCAAACTTAAAGGACCGGCCCGGCATTGGCTTAACAGCTTGCCAGCAGACTCAATCAGTTCTTGGGAGGACCTGGAAGCCGGATTCCTCGACAACTTCTAGGGCACTTACGTGCGACCGCCGGATGCCGACGACTTAAGCCACATAATTCAGCAGCCAGAAGAATCAGCCAGACAATTCTGGACATGGTTCCTAACAAAGAAAAACCAGATAGTTGACTGTCCGGACGCAGAGGCCCTAGCAGCCTTCAAGCATAACATCCGCGACGAGTGGCTTGCCCGGCACCTAGGACAGGAAAAGCCGAAATCCATGGCAGCCCTCAAGACACTCATGACCCGCTTTTGCGTGGGTGAAGACAGCTGGCTAGCTCGCAGTAACAACTTATCAAGGAACCCTGGTAATCCGGATACCAAGGACAAAAGTGGCAGGGCACGTTAGAAAAACCAAAAACGCCGCGTTAACAGCGACAGCAATGAAGACATGGCAGTCAATGCCGGATTCAGAGGCTATAAATCCGGTCAGCGGAAAAAGCCATTCAAAAAGAATACTCAGGGCCCGTCCAGTTTGGACCGAATACTCGATCGCTTGTGCCAGATACATGGCACCCCCGAAAAGCCAGCCAATCACACCAACAAGGATTGTTGGGTGTTCAAGCAGGCAGGCAAGTTAAGAGCCCAAAACGGAGACAAGGGGCTGCACAGCGACGACGAGGAGCCCAAGCCGCCGAACAACAATGGACAGAAGGGCTTTCCCCCACAAGTGCGGACGGTGAACATGATATACGCAACCCACATTCCCAAGCGGGAGCAGAAGCATGCGCTACGGGATGTATACGCGATGGAGCCAGTCGCCCCAAAGTTCAACCCATGGTCCTCTTGCCCGATCACTTTTGATCGAAGGGACCATCCCACTAGCATCCGTCATGGCGGCTTCGCCGCATTGGTTCTCGACCCAATCATCGACGGATTTCACCTCACAAGAGTCCTCATGGACGGCGGTAGTAGCCTGAACCTGCTTTATCAGGACACAGTGCGGAAAATGGGCATAGATCCCTCAAGGATCAAACCCACAAGAACGACCTTTAAAGGCGTCATACCAGGTGTAGAAGCCAACTGTACAGGCTCAGTAACACTTGACATGGTCTTCGGCTCCCCGGATAATTTCCGAAGCGACGAGTTAATCTTTGATAGTCCCGTTTCGCAGTGGCTATCACGCCCTGCTCGGATGAACCGCATTCGCAAAATTCAATGCGGTGTCGCACTATGCATATCTCAAACTCAAGATGCCAGGCCCTCGAGGAGTAATCACGGTCAATGGAAACACCGAACGCTCCCTCCGTACGGAGGAGCATACGGCAGCTCTCGCAGCGGAGGTACAAAGTAGCCTTCTTAGGCAATTCTCCAGGCCGGCCATTAAAAAGCCAGACGCTGCCAAGCGCGCCCGGAGTAACCTACAGCAGGACCGCCTGGCACACTCTGAGCAAGCGTAGCAATGCAGCCCCAACCCCAGCTCTCGCGACCTAGCGAAACCAGTACCTCGTGTACATAACTATGTCCTTGAAATACCATGGGCACATGGGAAGGGGCACAATAACGGCACGCCCAAAATACGGCTTAAAACGTACCAGGGGCTGCTGGATTCTTTTTTTAATTTTTTCTTACTTTCAGGACTCCATACTTCGGACGACCTGTTTGGCAATTAAATTGCCGCACAAACGATGCAAGATCCAGGGAGGCAGACAAGCAATGCCGCATAATGGAACTCCCAAGTGGTCTCTGTTACGAGCAATATACCTACTTTATATATAATTCCACGGCCTGCCCCTGGTCAGCACATACTGAATAGTCCAATATCTTTTGCTTACCGCACCATTTGTATCATTCGTCTTTGATAAATAGCCTCTCCATAAATAATGCTTAGCTTTTTGTCTATTTTTTGCATTACTCTTTTCATATATATGTTCATTAATGACATGTCGCACCCGTACATGGTGGTACGGCAAAGTACGCCAGGGGCTTCAGTACCCTTTAATATGGTGTGAGAAGTCCGTACACTTTCACAAGTGCGGCACCCCGAACTTATAGCACTATATGCATTGGCTCCAAATCATGATTTGGGTCAATAGTTGGGTTTGCCCGGCGCCTATGTTTTGGTGCCTTACGTTCCACTATATCGGCTAAGGTAGCACTAGGAGAACCACTGCGATTGTGCCCCGGTTGAGCTGGGTTAAGCACCTCAATGGAGAAAGCTAAAACTGACTGTCATGATGAGGCGAGAGACCGATCGCTGTTCGAGAGGTTTTTCGAGTCCCTAAAGGCTTATGCCGCTTCGAGCGAGGAGCTGGATA
Organism: Triticum aestivum; assembly: GCF_018294505.1. Lineage (NCBI taxonomy): Eukaryota > Viridiplantae > Streptophyta > Magnoliopsida > Poales > Poaceae > Triticum > Triticum aestivum. Next base: position 69,015,393 of record NC_057797.1, read on the forward strand.
ACCCCGGCCAAGGCGTGGATAGCGCCCCGAACTCGGTCCTCCGAACTAGGGGCTTCGCTGAAATTTAAAATTATAAAGTTCTATGGCTAAGTGAGAGTGTTCAAGCATTATAGTCTGATTGCCTGGTTCGTCGTGCTGAGCGCCTCCCTCGAAGGACCCAACCATGGGAAAAAGAGCGCCCAGGTTTATCACCGAACACCCCAACACTAGTGGCGTGGGGGTAGAAGCCGACGACTGGCCATCTCTCAATTTTCGATAAACGGCCGCACAGAAAATAATATTTTAAATTCAATAAGCATTTCTTAGCGCATATGAACAAGTTTTCAGCGCACAGGATAAACACGAGCGAATTCATTCAAAAATTACATCCTTGGTGCACTCATCCGCCACAAGGCGGGCACCCGCAAGAACATCCTTATAGTAGTTCTCCGGCTTGCGATGCTCCTTCCCCAGCGGCGGCCTGTCCGTCACAAGCTTCTCACCGTCCAGCTTACCCCAGTGTACCTTTACACGGGCAAGGGCCCTATGGGCACCTTCGATGCAGACGGAGCGCTTGATGACCTCGAGCCTTGGACAGGCCTCCACCAGCCGCCGCACCAGACCGAAGTAGCTCCCAGGCAGGGCCTCTCCGGGCCACAGCCGAACTATGAAGCCCTTCATGGCCTGTTCGGCCGCCTTGTGGAGTTCGACCAGCTGTTTCAGCTGGTCGCTCAAGGGCACAGGGTGTCCGGCCTCAGCATACTGAGACCAGAACACCTTCTTCGTCGAGCTGCCCTCTTCAGCTCGGTAGAATGCGGCGGCATCGGATATGCTGCGGGGAAGATCTGCGAAGGCCCTGGAGAACTTCGGATTCGGGTAAGTAACAAGTAGTTTACTGTTATGTTTCTGCTTTGCATAAAGAATGCCTTACCCGTTGCTATCTTTTTCACATCCTCCAACTCTCAGAGGGCCTTTTGGGCTTCGGCCTTGGCAGACTTGGTAGTCTCAAGGGCCGTCGCGAGCTCGGACGCTTGGGTCTTCGACTCAAGCTCCAAACTCTCATGTTTTTTCATGAGATCCTGAAGCTCTTGCTGCATCTCGCCGACCTGAGACCCAAGTTTTTCTCACTCGGTGCGCTCCGCGGCCGTTTTCTTTTCGGCCTCGGACAGCGCCTGCTTGAGGGTCGCCACCTCAGTCGTGGCCCCTACAATAAGCAGTTCAATCCTATTATTTTTTTGCAATCACGCCTCTCTATAGGCACATTTTTATAAGGTATTTCTTACCTTCTTTCTCCTTGAGCTGCTGCTTGGCCAGGCCGAGCTCTTGCTCGGACCGCTCGAGTCCCTGTTTCAGGGCATCCACCTCCGCAGTCAGTGCGGCGGTGGCTAGCAGCGAAGCCTGCATATGCATATTGACTCTTCATTATTAGACTCCTGTGAAATTTAATAGATCCTCTATTCGGCTTTTCTTTCCGAATGCCAAACTGAGCATCAGGGGCTACTGTCTATGCGGTAATATTTTTACATATTTTTACTTACCTCGAAGCCTGTTAGGAGGCTAGCACAAGCTTCACTCAGCCTGCTCTTGGCGGACTGAACCTTCTGGATCACCGTACTCATAATAGTACGGTGCTCCTCGTCGATGGAGGCGCCTTCAAGCACCTCCAGCAGATTATCCGGTGCCTCCGGTTGGACGGAGGCTGCCGGCTCAGAAGGCTTGCTCCTCTTGGAAGGAGTTCGCCTGCCGCGGTCCGGCATTGTTGAAGATTCCGGCACGGTGTCCGGCTTAAAGCCGGACTTGGAGCCCTGGGAGGTCTTGTCCCCTTCACTCCTGGGGTCCGGGAGGTCGCCTTGTGGCTCCTCCAGGACCACCTCCTCCTGCCCCGGAGCTCGTTGCGACGCCACTTCGGCGTCATCCGCAGTGTGGGGGGAGACAGCGGGCGGAACAGAGTTCACGTCCGATGAATCCAGGGAGCCGCTCGACGACTCGTTGAGTGCGGCCCGGGGCGGGCTGCATGATTACATTCGACATTAGGGAAAGCTGCGCAATAAAGGAACATCATGAGTTACTCTGATACCCAAACTTACAATTTCTCCGGACGCTTGGCCCTGTCCGACCACTCCTCTTTGCCCTCTTCGGCGTCAGGGGCGTAGTCCGGCAGAGGGGTCTTCCTTTTCCTAGACCCCTCGGCCTCCCCCGTTGGGGCGGCCTTCCTCTTCCCTCCTCCCTTCACTGGAGAGGGAGAGTTGTCTTCTTCCTCCTCGTTCTCGCGGGAGGAGGGCACCTCGGACTCGTCAGATGACGAGTTCGACACCACCATGTTGCGGGCACTCTTTCGAGTCCCCGTGTCTTCTTCTTCTTGGCCTTCTTCTCCGGCACCATATAAGGCGCCGGGGCCAGCAGCTTCACCAGTAAAGCTGGGGCTGGGTCTTCGGGCAACGGAGCCGGACAGTTAATTGGTTCGGCTATCGCCTGCCAAGCCTGCCAAAGGTAAGGGAGTTTAGATCCCGCATAGAGTCAAACTATGAAAAAAGCTTAACATCCTGTAAAAGGTGTAGATGGCATACCTTGCTAGCGTGACGCTGCGAGCTGTATCCGCGGTCCTCGGAGGCGGATGCGGGAGCCTCGGCGCCCTTGAATAGCATCTTCCAGGCATCCTCGTACGTTGTGTCGAAGAGCCTGCTGAGGGTTTGATGCTGCGCCGGGTCGAACTCCCACAGATTGAAATCCCGTTGTTGGCACGGGAGGATCCGGCGGACGAGCATAACCTGGATTATATTAACTAGCCGGACTGGCTTGTTCACCAGGGACCGGATGCATGTTTGCAATCCGGTCACCTCTTTTTCGTCACCCCACGACAGGCCCATCTCTTTCCAGGACACAAGCCGCGTGGGGGTTCCGGATCGGAACTCAGGGGCCGTGGTCCATTCCAGATCGCATGGCTCGGTGATGTAAAACCACCCGGATTGCCATCCCTTTAGGGTCTCCACGAAAGAGCCCTCGAACCATAGGGCGTTGGTCATCTTGCCCGCCATGGCGCCTCCGCACTCCGCCTGGCTGCCGCTCACCACCTTGGGCTTGACATTGAAAGTCTTGAGCCAGAGGCCAAAATGGGGGCGAACGCGGAGAAAAGCCTCGCACACGACGATAAACGCCAAGATGTTGAGGATGAAGTTCGGAGCCAGATCGTGGAAATCCAGGCCGTAGTAGAACATGAGCCCCCGGACAAACAGGTGGAGTGGAAAACCCAGTCCGCGGAGGAAGTGGAGGAGAAATACCACCCTCTCATGGGGCCTTGGGGTGGGGATAAGCTGCCCCTCCTCGGGAAGCCGGTGTGCGATGTCCTTGGACAGATACCCGGCCTTCCTTAGCTTCTTGATTTTACCCTCCGTAACGGAGGAGACCATCCATTTGCCTCCCGCTCTAGACATTGCTGGAGAAGGTTGAGGTGGGAAGTGCGGGCTTGGGCGCTGGAGCTCGGGTGCGCGAGAGATGGTTAGGCAAGGGAGGAAGAAGGCGTAGGTAAAAAGGGTGGATCCTTATCCCCTTATATGAGCGGATGCGGTTATGCGTCCCCACCTGCCTAATAAAACTCGCTTGCCTCCCGAGCGCCGTGATAAATGGCGCGGTTGGGTTACCCACGTCCGTATTGATGAGAATCCCGTAAAAAGGGTACGCGATCTCTGCTTTGACAAGACGTGCCAAGGAAACCGCCTCGCAAAACATGCTGAGGTGGAAAAGTAAAAACGATTCGAGTAAAGGGCTTGGCTGTAGTGTGATGGCGCACTGCAGAATATGTCAGCAGATTTGATTTTTGTTAATATTATTCTCTCTATGGCCATATGTGGAAATTTATTTTGCAGAGCCGGACACTACTCTTGGTGTTTACAATCTTCTATGAAGGACTGGGAAGAGGAACCCGCCTTGCAATGCCGAAGACAATTTGCGCGCCGGACTCGTCGTCATTGAAGCCTGGTTCAAGGGCTACTGAGGGAGTCCTAGATTAGGGGGTGTTCAGGTAGCCGGACTATACCTTCAACCGGACTCCTGGACTATGAAGATACAAGATTGAAGACTTCATCCCGTGTTCGGATGGGACTTTCCTTGGCGTGGAAGGCAAGCTTGGCGATGCAGATATTCAAGATCTCCTACCATTGTAACCGACTCTATGTAACCCTAACCCTATCCGGTGTCTATATAAACCGGAGGGTTGTAGTCCATAGGACAGAGAATCAACTCCATACACAACAATCATACCATAGGCTAGCTTCTAGGGTTTAGCCTCCTTGATCTCGTGGTAGATCTACTCTTGTACTACCCATATCATCAATATTAATCAAGCAGGAGTAGGGTTTTACCTCCATCGAGAGGGCCCGAACCTGGGTAAAACAAAGTGTCCCCTGTCTCCTGTTACCATCCGGCCTAGACGCACAGTTCGGGACCCCCTACCCGAGATCCGCCGGTTTTAACACCGACAACGGGCCTTCAACCTGTGGGAGTTCGACCCGGCGCAGCACCGAACTCTAAACAGGCTCTTCGACACGTCGTACGAAGATGCCTGGAGGATGCTTTTCAAGGGCGCCGAGGCTCCCGCATCCGCTACCGAGGATCGCGGATTCAGTACGCAGCAACACGCTCATGCGGTAAGCTGTTATATTTCCTTCTATAGGATATTAGGCTATCATAGTTTGACTCTATGCGGGATCTAAGCTCCCTTACCTTTGACAGGATTGGCAGGTGACGTCCGGACAGATCAACTGTCCGGCTCCTTTGCCCGAAGGTCCAGCAGACGCTCGCTTGGCGAAGCTGCTGGTTCTGGCACCCTATGTGGTGCCGGAGAAGAAGGCCGCGAAAAGGGCCACGGGGACTCGAAAGAGTGCCCGGCGCCAGGAGGTGTAGGATTCATCATCCGACGGTCCCGAAGCGCCTTCCTCTCGTGAAGACGAGGAGGAGGAAGAAGAAGAAACCTCTCCCCCTCCAGCAGGAGGAGAGAAGAAAAGGAAGGCCGCCCTCTCTGAGGAGGCTGGAGGGTCCAAGAAGGGGAAAACCCTTCCTCCGGACTACTCCATCGACGCCGACGACGGCGGAGAGGAGTGGCAGCCCAGGGCCAAGCCCTTAGCAAAATCGTAAGTATCCAGATACCGGAGTAACTCATAGTATTCGTTTATTGCACAGCTTTCCCTTATGTCGAATATGTTTATGCGGCCCACCCAAAGACCAGCTCGACGCGTCATCGAGCGGCTCACTGGACTCATCGAATGTGAACTCGCTTCCGACGGCTTCCTCCCCCCGTCCTACGGACGACACCGAGGTGTTGTCCCAATAGGCTCCAAGCAGGGAGGAGGTGGTCCTGGAGGCACCGCAAGGCGACCTCCCGGACTCCAAGAGTAAAGGGGATGAAACCCCCCAGGGCTCCAAGTCCGGCTCTAGGCCAGACACCACTCCGAAACCTTCAAAGGTTCCGGAGTCTGGCGGGGGACCTCCTTCCAAGAGGAGCAAGTCCACCGTGCCGGCGACCCCCGTCCAACCGGAGGCGCCGGACAATATGTTGGAGGCGCTTCAAGGCGCCTCCATCGACGAGGAGCATCGCACTATTATGAGTGTGGTGGTCCAGAAGGTTCAGTCCGCTAAGAGCGGACTGACTGAAGCTTGTACAAGCCTTTTGACAGGCTTTGTGGTAAGTAAACAATGTGTAAATAATATTACCGCATAGACAGTAGCCCTTGATGCTCTGTTGGGCGTTCGGGAAGAAAAGCCGAATAGAGGATCAAAGAATTCACAGGAGTCTGACAAAAGGAGTTAATATGCGTATGTAGGCTTCTCTGTTGGCGTCCGCCGCACTGACTGAGGAAGTGGACGCGCTAAAGCAGAGCCTCGAGAAGTCCGAGCAGGAGCTCGGGCGTGCCCAGAAGCAACTCGAGGAGAAGGAGGGTAAGAAATACCTTGTTTGAATATATATATATACAAAGGTGCAATCGCAAGAAATGACAGGATTAACATGGCTGTTGTAGGGGCCACGTCTGAGGTGGCGACCCTGAAGAAAGCGCTGCTCGAGGCTGAAAAGAGTGCGGCCGCGGAGCGCACCGAGCGGGAGAAGTATGAGGCCGAGGTTGGCAAGGTGCGGCAAGAGCTCCAGGTTCTCATGAAGAAACATGAGAGTTTGGAGCTTGACTCAAAGACGCGAGCGTCCGAGCTCGCGGCGGCTATTGAAAATGCCAAGTCTGCCAAGACCGAATCCCAGAAGACCCTTTAGGAGTTGGATGAGGTGAAGAAGATAGCGGCAGGTAAGGCATTCTTTATGCAAAGCAAACATATAAACGTGAGCTACTTGATACTTACCCAAATCCGGAGCTCTCCAGGAGCATTTGCATATCTTCCCCGGAGTGTATCTGATGCCGCCGCATTCTATCGAGCCGCGGAGGGTAGCTCGACAGAGAAGGTGTTCTGGTCTTAGTATGTTGAGCCCGGACACCCCGTTCCCCTGAGCGACTAGCTGAAGCAACTGGTCGAGCTCCACAAGGCGGCCGAACAGGCCATGAAGGGCCTCCTAGTTCGGCTGTGGCCTGGAGAGGCTCTGCCTGGGAGCTATTTCGGGCTGGTGCGGCGGCTGGTGGAGGCCTGTCCAAGGCTCGAAGTCATCAAGCGCTCCTTCTGCATTGAAGGTGCCCGTAGGTCCTTTGCACGTGCGAAGGTGCACTGGGGCAGGCTGGATGCTGAGAAGCTTGTGAAGGACGGGCCACCGCCGGGGAAAGAGCATCGCAAGCCCGAAAATTACTATAAGGATGTACTGAAGGGTGCCCGCCTTGTGGCAGATGAATGTAGTAGGGATGTAATTTTTGAGTGAAACTCGCTCGTTTTTGTCCTGTGCGCTGAAAACTTGTTCATATGCGCTTAGCAATGCTGCTTGAATTTAAAATATTACCTTCTGTGCGGCTATTTATCAATACTGAGAGATGGCGAGTCGTCGGCTTCTGCCCCCGTGCCGCTAGTGCTGGGGTGTTCGGGGATAAACCTGGGCGCTCTTTTTCCCATATTTGGGTCCTTCGAGGGAGGCGCTCAGCCCAGTGAACGAGGCAATCGGATTATAATGCGTGAACACTCTCACTTAGCCATAGAATTCTATAATTTTAAATTTCGGCGAAGCCCCTAGTATTCGGAAGACCGAGTTCGGGGCGCTATCCACGCCTTGGCCGGACAAAGCCGACTCCTCGCCCTAAGCGGCATAAGTCTTTAGAGACTCGAAAAAACCTCTCGAACAGCGACCAGCTCTCGCTTCATCATGACAGTCAGTTTTAGCTTTCTCCACTTAGGTTCTCGGCCCAGCTCAACTGGGGCACAATCGCAGTGGTTCTCCTAGTGCTACCTTAGCCAATATAGAGGAACATAAGGCACCAAAACATAGGAGCCGGGCAAACCCAACTATTGACCCAAGACATGATTCGGAGTCGATGCATATAATGCTATAAGTTCGGGGTGCCGCACTTGTGAAAGTGTTCGGACTTCTCACGCCATATTGAGGGATACTGAAGCCCCTGGCGTATTTTGGCCGTACCAAATTGAACGGGAGCAACATGTCGTTAAGGAACATATATAAAGAGGTAATGCAAAAATAGACAAAAGTTGTGCATTGTTTATTAAAAATAGCTGCGATCAAAGCAGAACGATACAAGTAATGCGATAAACAAAAAGTTGGACTATTTAACATGTCTGCTCCAGGGGCAAGATGCGGAATAGTATGCGAAACAGGTATACTGCTCGTGATAGAGACCACCTGAGAGTTTCATAATGCGGCATGGCTTGTCTGCTTCCTTGGTTCTTGCGTCGTTTGTGCAGCAATTGAACTGCCGAACAGGCCTTCCGAAGAGTAGAGTCCTGGAAGTAAGAGAAAATTAAAAAATCGGCAGCCCCTAGTGCGGTTTAAGCCGTGTTTTGGGCGTGCCGTGATGGTGCCCCTCCCCCTATGCCCATGGTATTTCTAGAGCGTAGTTATGTACGTGAAGTACTAGTGTCGCCTTTTTGCGAGGGTTGGGGTTTGGGCCGCATTGCTATGCCTGCTCGGAACGTGCCAGGCGGTCTTGTTGTGGGTTACTCCGGGCGCGCTTGACGGTGTTCGGACGTTTAATGGCCGGACTGGAGAATTGCCTGGAGAGGCCGCTTTGTACTTCCGCTGCAAGGGCCGCCGTGTGCTCCTCCGTTCGGAGGGAGCGTTCGGTGTTTCCATTGACCGTAATTACTCCACAAGGGCCTGGCATCTTGAGCTTAAGGTATGCGTAGTGTGGTACCACATTGAACTTGGCGAATGCGGTTCGTCCGAGCAGTGTGTGATAGCCACTGCGGAATGGGACTATGTCGAAGATCAACTCCTCGCTTCGGAAATTATCCGGAGATTCGAAGACCACTTCAAGTGTGACCGAGCCTGTACAGTAGGCCTCTACACCTGGTATTACGCCTTTAAAGGTCGTTTTGGTGGGCTTAATCCTCGAGGGATCTATGCCCATTTTCCGCACTGTATCCTGGTAAAGCAGGTTCAGGCTGCTGCCGCCGTCCATAAGGACTAGTGAGATGAAATCTGTCAATAATTGGCTCTAGCACCAATGCGGCAAAACTGCCATGACGGATGCTAGTGGGATGATCCCTTCGATCAAAGGTGATCTGGCAGGAGGACCATGGGTTGAACTTTGGGGCGACTAGCTCTACCACGTATACGTCCCTTAACGCGCGCTTCCGCTCCCTTTTGGGGACGTGGGTTACGTATATCATGTTCACCGTCCGCACTTGTGGGGGAAAACCCTTCTGTCAATTGTTGTTCGGCGGCCAGGGCTCCTCGTCGTCATCGCTATGCAGTCCCTTGTCTTCATTGTCGGTGTTGAATTTGCCTGCCTGCTTGAACACCCAACAATCCCTGTTGGTGTGATTGGCCGGCTTTTTGGGGGTGCCATGTATTTGGCACAAGCGGTCGAGTATTCGGTCCAAGCTAGACGGGCCCCTAGGATTCCTTTTGAATGGCTTTTTCCGCTGACCGGATTTAGAGCCTCTGAATCCGGCATTAATTGCCGTATCCTTAGTATTGTCGCCGTTAATGCGGCGCTTCTGCTTGTTGCGACGCGACCTGCCACTAATGTCCCTGGTGTCTGAATTACCAGGGTTCTTGGTCATGTTGTTGCTACGAGCAAGCCAGCTGTCTTCTCCCGCGCAAAAGCAGGTCATGAGTGTCGTGAGTGCTGCCATAGGATTCGGCTTTTCCTGTCCGAGGTGCCGGGCCAGCCACTCATCACGGATATTGTGCTTGAAGGCTGCTAGGGCCTCAGCGTCCGGACAGCCGACTATTTGATTTTTCTTTGTTAGGAACCGTGTCCAAAATTGTCTGGCCGATTCCTCTAGCTGCTGAATTACGTGACTTAGGTCATCGGCGTCTGGGGGTCGCACATAAGTGCCCTAGAAATTGTCGAGGAACGCGGCTTCCAGGTCCTCCCAACAACTGATTGATCCCGTTGGCAAGCTGTTAAGCCAATGCCGAGTTGGTCCTTTAAGCTTGAGTGGGAGGTATTTGATGGCGTGGAAATCGTCGCCGCGGGCCATGTGGATATGAAGGAGATAGTCCTCGATCCATACCGCAGGATCTGTTGTGCCATCATATGATTCAATGTTTACGGGTTTGAAACCCTCTGGGATTTGATGATCCATTATTTCGTCTATAAAGCATAGTGGGTGTAAGGCGCCTCTGTACTGGGCGATATCATGACGTAGCTCCAATGAGCTTTGTTTACTGTGTTCGGCCCTGCCGAATTTTTGGCCGGCGTGACGGTTACGGTCTCGAGCCGTGGGGTGCCCACCCGATCTGTAGATCGATCGTGTTTGCCTTGCCTTGTCCTCCAACATGCCTTGTAAATCTGGTGCATATTCCCGTACCTTGGTACGGGGTGCGGCTTGAGTGGAGGGCCGGGAGGCCTCTCTGTCGCGGCCACGAGGTGGCCGTTCGGCCGCGTCAAGTGCTTCCTCCTCGAATCGGAGTAGCAACATGTGCTTTGGGTAGCTCTTGGAGGGGCGTTCGAGTTTATGCTCTTCGGCCGCAAGGACTTCAGTCCATCTGTCAACCAGCAAATCTTGATCAGCTCTGAGCTGTTGCTGTTTTTTCTTGAGGCTTCTTGCCATGGCCATAAGCCTGCGTTGAAAACGCTTTTGTTCAACGGGATCCTCTAGCACGACGAATTCGTCGTCGTCGAGGCTTGCCTCGTCTTCGAAGGGAGGCATATAATTATCGTCCTCGACCTTTCTGTCAGCCGCTCCCTCATGAGGGCTGGTTTCTCCATCCTCATGTGCTACATCTTGCTGGAGGGGATTTTCTTCGGCACTTTCCGGGGTATTATTATCTCCCGTGCTGGAATCGCCGTGTTTGTTTTGGCGGGATTTTGAGCGGCGCCGCTGACGCTGGCGCTTAGGATGTTTCTTGGAGGGGTCATCCTCCGCTGTTCCATCGCCATCTCCTTCTTTTGGGGTGTCCACCATGTATATGTCATATGACGAGGTGGCCTTCAAGGGCCTGGTAGGCGCTGGTGCTTCATCCTCTCCTTCATCAGCGTCCATACCGTTGATGTCTTCGGAGTCAAAGTCGAGCATGTCGGTTAAGTCGTCGACAGTAGCTACAAAGTGGGTGGTGGGTGGGCTTTGAATTCCTTCATCGTCTGTACCCCAACCTTGTTGACTGTAGTCCGGCCAGGGCTCTCCTGATAAAGAGAGAGACTTCAGTGACTTTAGGATATCGCTGAAAGGCGAGTGCTGAAAGATGTCTGTGGCAGTGAACTCCATGATCGGCGCCCAATCGGATTCGATTGGCAGGGGCGCGGAGGGTTCGGAGCCCGAAGAGGAGTCCGGATCCTTGGAGTCACGAGTCTCGTAGAGTATGGGGCTGGCGTTGGCTCAATCGCCGTTGGGATCGCAGCCCCCGAGGTGGCATCCAACCGCCCGTCCTCGATCGGCACAGTTGGCTCCGAACTAAGGGTCGGAGCCGGTGCGGGTGCGGCCTCCAGGGCACTGTTCGGCGGCAGAGTTAGATCATGCTTGTCGTGACAGTGCAGCGCGCTCGGTAGTGGGTCGAATCTGTCGAAGATCAAGTCCCCGCGGATGTCAGCCGTGTAGTTTAAACTTCCAAATCTGACCTAACGGCCAGGGGCCTAGCTTTTGATCTGCTCCATATGGCCAAGTGAATTGGCCCGCAGTGCGAAGCCGCCGAAGACGAAGATCTGTCCGGGGAGGAAGGTCTCACCCTGGACTGCATCGCTATTGATGATCGCAGGAGCCATCGAGCCTGACAGCGATGACACAGAGGAACTCTCAATGAAAGCACCAATGTCGGTGTCAAAACCGGTGGATCTTGGGTAGGGGGTCTCGAACTGTGCATCTAGGTCGATGGTAACAGGAGGCAAGGGACACGAAGTTTTACCCAGGTTCGGGCCCTCTCGATGGAGGTAAAACCCTACGTCCTAATTGATTAATATTGATGATATGGGTAGTACAAGAGTAGATCTACCACGAGATCAGAGAGGCTAAACCCTAGAAGCTAGCCTATGGTATCATTGTTGATGTGTATGTTGTCCTACGGACTAAAACCCTTCGGTTTATATAGACACCGGAGAGGGTTAGGGTTACATAGAGTCGGTTACAATGGTAGGATATCTGAATATCCGTATCGCCAAGCTTGCCTTCCGCGCCAAGGAAAGTCCCTTCCGGACACGGGACGAAGTCTTCAATCTTGTATCTTCATAGTCCAGGAGTCCGGCTGAAGGTATAGTCCGGCTATCCGAACACCCCCTAATCCAGGACTCCCTCGGTTAGGGTTACACAGGGTCGGTTACAAAGGAGGAGATATCCATATCCGTATTGCCTAGCTTGCCTTCCACGCCAAGTAGAGTCCCATCCGGACACGAGACGAAGTCTTCAATCTTGTATCTTCATAGTCCAATAGTTCGGCCAAAGGATATAGTCCGGCTGTCCGGAGACCCCCTAATCCAAGACTCCCTCACTTGGTATGTGTGGGATCCGAAAATCTAGTCCTTTATCCTTGGCAGCCTCTCTTATGGGGAAATGTAGTCTAGTGCTTCCTTGGGCCATAGTAGTCCGCTGTAGCCCAGTTCACCGGAGTCCTGCTAGCCCAGCACTACTGCTCAGGACACTTGACTAGCCGGCATGTGTTTCACTTCATTCCTGTGTCTGTCCCTTCGGGGAAATGTCACGCGGTGACATCCAGAGTCCTGCGTAGCCTGCTATAGCCCGGGTTCCCCGGAGTCCTGTTAGCCTAGTGCTACAGCTCGAATTCACACACTGCTGATGGACATGCTCGATGCGAATCATGTATGCCTGTCCCCATAGGTTAGTGCTGCTTTGGGTTCACGACTAGCCATGTCGGCCCGGGTTCTCTGTCATATGGATGCTAGCGACACTATCATATACGTGAGCCAAAAGGCGCAAACGGTCCCGGGCCATGGTAGGGCGACACCCGTGGGATACCATGCGTGAGGACGCAAAGTGATATGAGGTGTTATAGGATAGATCGATGTGACTTGGAATCGGGGTCCTGGCAACGTTGGCATCAGAGCCGGACTGCCTGTAGGTTCGTTGAGCCAAACTGGTCGATGTCGAGTCTAGAAATGCTTTAGTTATATGTAGGGGAATTGATTGTGGGAGGGAACGTAAGGCTCGTTTACTCCTTTACCTTATGCCCTCTGATCTGAGTCATTCTCTTCCCATTCTACGTGGGTTAAGGACTAGGCTCTCTTCTCTCTATCAGGTTCATGTGTTACTAATCTGTAGTAGCTTATAGGATTGTTGTTACAAGCCTTAGTTCAGTTTCTACTACTTTTAGCATGTTGTCAGTTGAACCAGAACCTTGATATGATATTGTTGAGTCGTTTTGCAAACTTTTGTGAATGTCTCAAATATTTTTCTGAGCATTTACAGCCGTTATGCTGTCCGATTTCTCCTAGAAAATTCTAATGCCTTTGCATTATTCTATGCTTTCAGATGGCCACCCGTTCTCAGAACCAAGTGGTTCGTCTGACTCGGTGCCTCGATGTACCCGGTCACACGGCCATGCTGGTCCGGGTGATGGTCGAGACAGGCTATCGATGGTATCCTGAGTATACCGTCGAGGAGCAGTTTCGAGACTTCAATCAGAGCCAATACCTTTGTACCGTCAGGATATACCCCTCTTATCCTGGAGCCACTGAACCCCTCCACTGCTCTTATGGACTTGGGGTTACTATTGAGATGTCCGTACAGGACGCAGCTTACTCAATGATGACTATCATTCGAGCCAGAACTGCCTTGCTCCAGAACACCAATTTTAGCTACATCCAGCCTCACTCCCTGGAGCACAGGGGTACTATCAGGCTTTGTACTATGACTCTACACATGAGGAGTCACTACTCCGCACCACTTCCGAGATGCTCGAGGACAAGGACCGCAAAAATCGGGCCTTGCGTATGGAGCTCTTCAACTCTCGTTCTGACCACTGGGCCACTTTGACCCGGTTTGCACCTGCTGTGCAGGCTGGATACATGGACATGAGGGACCTGTACCCCTTGCAGGTCTGGATTGCCAGATTGTATGGACTGGCGCAATGTAGGAGGCATCACCCCTCCTTGTTGTCCCCATCTGCCACCGTTTGCGGGACCAAGGCCACATCCGAGTCCCTATGGCCCGCAAGCTCCACAGGACCGTCTGTTTCCAGATGATCATGTTCCGCTTCCAGGTTTTGGTGGTGACTTTTATGAGGATTACTACGGAGCTGTCTGAGCTAGTAGTAATTTCACTAGTACTGTAATAGTTGTATTCTCCATAGTCCTGCGTGACCCGTGGAATATGACTTGGTCTGTATCACGTTCCGGAGGTGTAGAAAATAATGTATAGGAGCTTTGAATGTCTCCGATGAGATGTAATGTCTTTCACCGCAATTGTACTCTAGGCTAGGCTTGTACTAAACTATGTACAGTGTGTATGACCGATGGTATATATATGGCAGTTTCTATATTACCATGTCATGCAATGAACATCTCAGCATTCCATGTTATCCATTACATTCTGCACTTCCTTGCCAAGATTGTGTCATCCTTGTCTAAACCATTGTCTTGTTTTTCCTAGGATGGTCAACACCCGCAGCAACCCTGCTGCCCCGGAGCAGGGGGAAGCCAGTGCAGCTAGGGATGAGAATCTGCCTCACCAGCCTTCTCTGGCCGAAGTTATGCTGGAGGCAGAAAGAAACAAGCGTGAGACCAACCGCTTGCTAGAGCGGATTGAGCAAAACACTGCACGTCATCAGAGGAGCGACTTGGTGTCAATCAATGATTTCATCAAGTTGTACCCACCAAAGTTTAATCATTTTGTCGAGCCCCTCGATGCGGATGATTGGCTTCGCCGCATCACCCATAAGCTACGTTCTGCCAATGTAGCCGAAGCTGACAAGGTTACCTACGTTGCCTATCACCTCAAAGGCCCTGCTAGCCTTTGGTGGGAAAACTTTGAGGCTATGCGCCCGGTCGACCAAATCACTACTTGGGCTGAATTCAGTAAGGCTTTCCGTGAGCATCACATCCCGGAAGGTCTCATGGATCGAAAGAGGGAAGAGTTCTGCAATTTCACCCAAGGTAGACTGACTATGGATGCATACAGCCGTGAGTTTGGGAATTTGGCACGTTATGCTCATGAGGAGGTATGCACCGACGCCAAGAAGCAGGCAAGGTTCCGCAAGGGACTTAGCCCCGAGCTTCGCCGTGATCTTCGTCTGCACGAGTGCACCTCCTTCCAGAAGTTGGTCAATAAAGCCATCAGTGCTGAGACAGGCCAGGCTGACTATGATGCTTCACGCAAGCACTCCCGTGATTTTGGTTCTACATCCGGCTCTAGATCTCAGAAGCGCCGGGTGTGGATTCCAAGCACAGTGCTGCCACCCAGGTTCATTCCGAGGCCATCCTTTGAGGCGCCTCTGTAACGCCCTCGATGCGGCTATATCTCCCACGTGTCGAAGCACGACTTAGAGGCATACCCGCATTGAAAGCAATGTCGCAAGTAAGGTAATCTTCACACAACCCATGTAATACATAAGGGAAAGAGATACATAGTTGGCTTACAATCACCACTTCACACAATACATGAATAAAGCATTACATCATCCAGATACAAACAAGGTCCGACTATGGAACCAAAATAAAAGAAGACTACCCCAATGCTACACAGATCCCCGATCGTCTCGACTGGGCTCCACTACTGATCAACTGAAAAACGAAACAAGATAAAGGACAAGATCTTCATCGAGCTCCTCCTTGAGCTTGGTTGCGTCACCTGCTCGGTAACATCGGCACCTGCAAACTGGTTTTGGAAGTATCTGTGAGTCACGGGGACTCAGCAATCTCACACCCTCGCGATCAAGACTATTTAAGCTTATGGGTAAGGTAAAGGTATGGGGTGGAGCTGCATCAAGCGACTAGCATATATGGTGGTTAACATACGCAAATGAGAGCGAGAAGAGAAGGCAAAAGCACGGTCGAACAACTATGATCAAGAAGTGATCCTAGAACAACCTACGTCAAGCATTACTCCAACACCGTGTTCACTTCCCAGACACCGCCGGAAAGAGACCATCACGGTTACACAGGCGGTTGGTGCATTTTAATTAAGGTCAACTTTAGGTTTTCTACAACCGGACATTAACAAATTCCCATCTGCCCATAACCGCGGGCACGGCTTTCGAAAGTTCAAAACCCTACATGGGTGTCCCAACTTAGCCCATCACAAGCTCTCACGGTCAACGAAGGATATTCCTTCTAGCAGGAAGACCCAATCAGACTCGGAATCCCGGTTACAAGACATTTCGACAATGGTAAAACAAGACCAGCAAAGCCACCAGAATGTGCCGACAAATCCCGATAGGAGCTGCACATATCTCTTTCTCAGGGCACAACGGATTGTCCAAGGTTCCGGTAGGCCAGCCCAGAGTTGCCCCTGGTGGCCACCGGCAGCTGACAGGTTGGACCAACACTCAGAGGAGCACTGGCCCGGGGGTTTAAATAAAGATGATCCTTGAGCCAGCCGACTCAAGGGAAAGAAAAAGGCTAGGTGGCAAAGGTAAAACCAATGTTGGGCCTTGCTGGAGGAGTTTTATTCAAGGCGAACTGTCAAGGGGTTCCCATTATAACCCAGCCGCGTGAGGAACGCAAAATCCGGGAACATAACACCGATATGACGGAAACTAGGGCGACAAGAGTGGAACAAAGCACCAGGCATAAGGCCGAGCCTTCCACCCTTTACCAAGTATATAGATGCATTAATTAAATAAGAGATATTGTGATATCCCAACAATAAAATCCATGTTCCAACAAGGAACAAACTCCAATCTTCACCTGCAACTAACAACACTATAAGAGGGGCTGAGCAAAGCGGTAACATAGCCAAACAACGGTTTGCTAGGACAAGGTGGGTTAGAGGCTTGGCTTAACAATGTGGGAGGCATGATAAGCAAGTGGTAGGTATTGCAGCATAGGCATAGCACAAGAGCGAGCAACTAGCAACCAAAGATAGAAGTGATTTCGAGGGTATGGTCATCTTGCCTGAAATCCTGCAATGAAGAAGAACGAGTCCATGAAGAAGACAAACGGACGTAGACGAACGAGTCCTCACAAACGCGACGTTATCGGAACCAACCCGAAGAAGCAACACCGGAAAGAAGCAAACAACATAGTAAACGACCACAACATAGCATGGCACGATGCGCAAACAAGTATGATGCATGTCCGGTTTAATGAGGCATGGCATGGCAAAGTGCACAAACAACCCTACAAATTAAGTGGAGCTCCGTTGCATATTGACGAAACACCACATTCAAGTTAGTTAGTTCGATCTCGTTTATGTACCCAACAATATTAAATGTAGTTAAACATGGCAAGATGGTGAAGCATAACAAAACTATACTATCTAAACAATTTAAATGGGGCCGGATGTAACAAACAACAAATCTGGTAAAACCCCATATGCATTAGCAATTTAATGCAACAACAATTTTAAACATCTTAAAGTTGTTGACATGATGCGGATGACATGTTCAAGTTTATGCAATATTTATGAAAAATGTTGACATGATAAGATATGAGGCATTTGTAACTCGAAAGGGGTGCCACGGCAACGAATCCGAAAGTGATGCCACAGCAACATATCAGTTTCCGGTAACTCAAATGAGATATCGATGCAAAGGGGAAGTGTGCGGGAGCGTGTCGTGCAAGATGGTGGGCTGATCCCGGTAACCGGGTTCCCCACGAATTAGCGGCAGAAGAGGAGGACCGAGCAAGTGACAACTCGAGCACGGTGCAAACATAGGGTGCAACTCATACAACACATGCAAACGTTCTCGGACGGTCGTCTTGGGGTTATACCTTCGAAGCGTGCGTTTCGAAGTGTATCGGTTCGGTGCAAAGTAGAGGAAGTAGACGTTCTCGCCACGCTCATAGTGGTAGTAGTTGTACTCATGTCGTAGTGGAAGTAGTGGTTCGCGTCGATGGTAGTGGTACATAGCAATCGTGGACGAACTTGGGGGTCATCGGTAGACGTTCACGGTTATTCGGCGATGGTTGTGGTACACGTTCCGTAGATGTTCGGGTGGCAGTAGTGGTATACGTTTCGAAGGCATTCGAGCCATCGGTAGCGGTACTTGGTGAATCCCAACACGGTCTTGGCATCTACGCGCGTAGGGGTACTTGGCGTTTTTGTGTAGTCGAACTTGAGGGGTCTCGACATCATGGTACTTAGCACAATCCGCATAGTCGTGCACTTGTCGTCGAGGGGCTTGACCAGTGGCGGAGGCACCGCCCAGCGACCCTGGGCACTTGCCCGGGCTCATTGGTCCTCGACAGCAAGCGATCGACCGGATTAATGAAGGGCTAAACACGTACCATAGCCTGCTTTACCCGGGCAAAAAACTTTTGGGCCTTCGTTTCTCACAGGTGCACGCAGTTCACGGCCCAACAACAGCCTGCAGCCCAGCTTCCCAGGCCGAACCAATTTCTGTATAACGAGTTTGATCGATCGCACGAACTCCCTGACTCCCTGTCTCTTTCTTTTCTCACAGGCGGCAAGCGCGGGGACAGGGCGATAGGGGCTGGCGGCTGGCGTAACCGGCTAACCCTAGATGGCTAGGCGCATGGCCGGCGGCGAGCGGACGCCATCATGCCATGCGCCTAGGGCCCAGGCCGTCTACGCAAGTACTCGTCCCTCAACACCTCCGTACTCTCATTCGGCTTCGGCCTCCTCCGGTAAGAAACTAAGAATCCTCCGTCGAAATTAGGGCTAGGGATCTCTCATCACTAAATAGTTGGTCTGGGCTAGGGAATGAATTGTTCTTGCAGAATTAATTGGAAGGCAGCTCGCATCACTGACAATCTGTCCCCATCTTGAAGAAGGGAAGAAAAAATAGATTACTTTGTGTTGAACACTGACCGGGGCATGTCCTCAGAAAGTTTGATCCTCGTATGATTTTTATCATGTATAAGTATTTATTATCAGGTTGATTAATCTGTAGAACTATAGAAGTAGTATATTCATCTTGCTGACCATGGTATTCATGCAATACTCTTTACCTTCTGGTTGCTGCAAACTCATGGAATGCATATTTTTTTGATGTGTAGTTTGTGGTCTTTCTGCTGGTAAAGGGAAAGAAATATTTCACTATTTTCAGTTTGGTTAACTGCAAACTAAATATTGCCGGTGTTAACAACATCTGGTGGAAGAGCTTTTTATGCAAGAACTGTGTAGCAAGATCAATAATGAATGGTTCAATGACTTAATGATATGTTACACCGAATGGGAGTTATTCAAGTCAGTTGATGATAAGGATATTATTTGAGCATTTACTGCAATGAGTTCTCGGAAAAGGCATTTGCCTCGTGGTTTTCTCTAGCCCAGGTATGACCATCTCTTTCTTTGCAAGCTTTCTATTTTGAATATATTCACATCTCACCACTAAATTTATTTGAATATGTCAATTGCCTCTATGCAAGGCTTGCTATGTATCTTTTGTTGTCAAGTCTCGACTTTATTTATTCTGTGAAACAGATATTGATATATTATATATTAGTTTACTTTAAAATTACATTTTGTGCGGCTATTATATTTATGTTTTTACTTCATTATTATTTTGGATATGTGGTTCGGAAGTCTACTGTTATATTATATGTTGCGTATCCGAATAAACGATTTTTGTTTTTTAATTATGCACTTAGGCTCAACTTGTCCAGGCTTCACAAAAATTCTGGCTCCGTCACTAGGCTTGACGGTCTTAGACAAAACAAAGGGGTACTTGATGACTCCAATGTCTTCGGGGCGACGGTAGTGATACACACGAGTCATCATGTAGTCGTACACTTGTCGGAGAGGATCTTGGCGTCTCCAAAGCGAAGCAGCAAAAAAAAGGCCTCGGGTCTGCGTGTCCAAAACATAGCAGAACATGGTCTCGGTTGCAGTCGTGATCTTGAGGAGGTCAACAGGAGCTGCCATCGCTCGGTCTTGGCGTGGCTGACAGCAGGCCGCGAGGATGCAGCCCTAGGCGCGGTCGAAGCGGGCGTCCTCGCTACGCTCCTGTACCTGTTCGATGCAGAGAGCTTCGGGACGGCACCTGCAGCAACTGGAGGTCGATGGCGGAGCAGCAGCAAGACGAAGAGCTCGGCGGTCTGGACTCGCCGGTCGGAGACGGGACGCGCGCAGCAGGGAGCTCAGCGGCCGGAGATGATGGTCAACGCCGTCGCAGGGTCGCGGGCATGAGGGCTCGGCGACGCCCCTGTTGCCGCTCACGACAAAGAAGGGAGGACCATGGGCGCGCGAGGGGGCACTGCCTCGCGGCTGTGGACGCGAGCGAGGGGGAAGGCTGAGAACTCCGGCGACGCGGAGGTGCAGGAGAGGTACGGCGGAGGTCATGGACGAAGCATCAGGGCGGAGGCGCCGCACCATGGCGGGGAGGCGACGGAGGGGAGACAGAGGAGTTGCTGGGGAGGGCGGCCTCCAGGGAAGCAGCGCCGCTGCGGGGACGCGAGGGGAGGAGGAGCTTCGGCAGCTCGGGGCTGCGCTGCGTGGGATCGGGACGAAGGGGTCGAGAGGGAGATGGGGGTCGAGCGGGATCGGGCTCCGTGCGGCGCGAGGGGAGAGAAAGAGGGAGAGAACGAGGGAGTTGGGATCAGCCTAGGGTTAGGATTAGGTGGGATGGCTGGGCCTTGGGGAGGCAAATGGGCCAGCGCTGGAGTCTGGGCCGGCCTGGGCTATCTCTCTTCTCTCACTCTCTCTCATATTTCCTTTAACAGAAAAGAATTGGAGAGACGAAAAGAAAGAGAGGAATAGGAAAAGAAGTAGCGCACACAAATAATATTCCCGGACTTGCAAAAATGCGCTGGTTCCAAGAAAAATAGGAGAGGCATGATCGCAAGAATTTAATTCAAAATCATTTGAATTTAATTCAAATGGTTTGAACAAGGGCTAGGAATTAGAGGTGTCCAAAAATGTTGAGGTTTTTGGAGGAGCCTCGAGAAAAGAGATGAGAGATATTGGCAAGGTTTGAAGGTCAAAATCGAAGAGGAATAGACATGGAAATTATTTTGCACGTGTGTTACGATGATTCCAAATTAATGGAATATTTATAATATCTCCCTAAATATTAGGAGGATAAAGTTATAAAGAGAAGTCACTCTTCCTTCGATTTAAATGGATCGAAGATCCACACAAATTATTTAGTTTAGAAGCAAAAGATTTATGACATGATGCAACGCACATGATGCAAAGATATGAAATGCATGACACACAAGCAAAAGACGAGGCAACAACGGCGAATAACTGGACGACAACTGACACATCGGTCTCGGGGTGTTACAGCCTCGCCCCAACCAGCAGTTTGCACCGCATAAGGCCTATGGTGGCCCCGCTGCTAATGCTGCTTCACGCCCCAATGTTGTGACATGTTTCAAGTGTGGAGAGCCGGGTCACTACAGTCGAGAGTGTCCCCAGAACAACAACCCCAACCAGTCTGGAAAGTCCGTTGGCCGTGGTAAGCTAGCGGGAAAGACATTCTACGCCAAGCCAGCCACCACTACACGTGGCCATGTCAACTATGTCTCAGCTGAGGAGGCTCATGATGATCCTAACGTCGTCCTTGGTACGCTCCTTGTTAATTGCCATCCGACATCTGTTCTTTTCGATACTGGAGCATCTCATTCATTCATATCTGAGAGCTATGCTCGATTGCATAACATGACATTCTGTGACATGCCCACTTCGATGGTAATTCAAACTCCGGGTTCCAAATGGCAAACTTCTAGAGTAAGCCATGGGAATGAAATTCTTGTCGATAGACTTGTCTTCCTTGCATCATTAATAGCTCTCAAGTCTTCGGACATAAACATCATCTTGGGTATGGACTGGATGTCAGCTCATTATGCTAAGATTGATTGTGCCACTAGAACCGTTCAACTTACTCACCCATCGGGCAGGACAGTCAATGTCTTAACTCGAGTGGCCAAGCGCCAGCTTTACTCCCTAAATGCCAACCCCCTTCCAGACCTTGAAGATATTACGGTAGTCTGAGACTTCCGGGATGTCTTTCCAGAAGAACTGCCAGGTGTTCCACCTGACAGGGATGTCGAGTTCGTGATAGACCTTGTTCCAGGAATTTCTAGAAGACCATATAAGATGGCACCTTTAGAACTAGTCGAGCTTAAGAAACAACTCGATGAGTCCTTGAAGAAGGGTTTCATCCATCCTAGTTCTTCTCCATGGGCTTTCCCCGTCCTCTTTGTCAAGAAGAAGGATGGAACGGATCAGATGGTTGTAGATTAACGACCTGTCAACTTGGTCACTATCAAGAACAAGTATCCACTCCCCAGGATCAAAGATCTATATGATCAGCTTGCTGGATCCTCAGTCTTCTCCAAGATGGATTTGAGGTTGGGCTACCATCAAATCAAAATAAAAACGGGGACATTCCCAAAATGGCCTTTGTTACTCGTTATGGCCAATACGAGTACACCGTCATGTCCTTCGGTTTAACCAATGCCCCAGCCACCTTCTCTCGGTTAATGAACTCGATCTTCATGGAGTATTTGGATAAATCCGTCGTGGTATACCTCGATGACATACTCATCTACTCCAAGAATGAGGAAGAACATGCCGAACATCTAAGGCTGGTATTGACGAAACTTCGAGAGCATCGCCTTTATGCCAAATTCTCCAAGTGTGAATTCTGGTTGCCAGAAGTGACCTATCTAGGCCATGTAATCTCTGTTAAGGGTATTGCTGTCAATCCCGAGCGAGTTCAAGCCGTCCTTGATTGGACTCCACCTAAAACGGTCAAGCAAGTTCGGAGCTTCCTTGGCTTAGCGAGCTATTATCGCCGCTTCGTCGAGAATTTTTCCAAGGTTGCTAAACCTCTAACTGAACTCCTCAAGAAAGATAAAAAGTTTGAGTGGACCCCACAGTGCGAGTTCAGCTTTCAGGAACTGAAAAGACGCTTGACATCTGCTCCCGTACTGGTACCACCAGATTTCTCCAAGGACTTTAGTATCTATTGCGAAGCCTCGCGACAAGGACTAAGTTGCATACTCATGCAAGATCGCAAGGTAATTGCCTATGCTTCACAACAATTACACCCACATGAGGAAAACTATCCCACACATGATCTAGAGCTCGTAGCTGTAGTCCATGCACTTAAAACTTGGCGACATTACCTTCTCGGTAATCGTTGCGAGATCTTCACCGATCACCAAAGTTTGAAATATATCTTCACTCAACCGGATTGGAATCTCAGGCAGAGACGTTGGGTCGAGTTGATCTCGGATTACGACTTAGGAATAACTTACACCCTGGGAAAAGCCAATGTCATGGCTGATGCACTAAGTCGTAAATCCTATTGTAACAATTTGATGTTACAACAAGGTCAACCACTTCTCCATGAGGAATTTCGGAAGCTTAACCTTCACATTATTCCTCAAGGATTCCTTTCCACCCTGGTGGCGAAACCTACCCTTACGGATCATATCATCAAAGCATAGAAGGTAGATCCGGGAATCTCCCGTATTAAGAGAAACATTAAGAAAGGAGTCGCGAATAGTATCTCCGTTGATGATCAAGGTGTTGTATTCTTTGGAAACCGCTTAGTGGTTCCCAAGGCACGAAACCTAAGGCTGCTGATTCTTAAGGAAGCTCATGAATCCCCTCTCACCATTCATGCCGATAGTAGTAAAATGTATCAAGACCTACGCCAGAGGTTTTGGTGGACTAGGATGAAGAGAGAAATTGCTCAATACATCGCTAGTTGCGACGTCTGTCGTCGTGTTAAAGTAGAGCATCAACGGCCTGCTGGCACCCTTCAACCTTTGGCTATTCCTGAATGGAAATGGGATAAAATCAGTATGGATTTCATTACCGGGTTTCCCAGGACCAAGAGTAGGAATAATGCTATCTTCATTGTTGTTGATCGTGTTTCCAAAGTAGCCCACTTCCTACCTGTTCGTGAGAGTATTACCACTAGCCAGCTAGCTGACTTATACATCTCCCGAATAGTGTCTCTTCATGGTGTTCCATTGGAAATTAAATCAGACCGTGGAAGTCTCTTCACCTCTCGATTTTGGGAGAGTTTCCAGAATGCTATGGGAACTCGTCTCTTTTAGCACCGCCTTCCACCCCCAATCAAGTGGTCAAGTAGAGCGAGTCAATCAAATTCTGGAGGATATGCTCCGAGCTTCTGTCATCTCATTCGGAATGGATTGGGAGAAATGCCTTCCATTCGCGGAGTTCGCTTATAACAATAGTTATCAAGCTAGTTTGGGAAAAGCTCCCTTCGAAGTTCTCTACGGACGAAAATGTCGAACGCCTCTTAACTGGTCAGAAACCGGGGAAAGACAACTCTTTGGCCCAGATATGATTCAGGAAGCAGAAGAGCAGGTTTGTGTTATTTGTGAGAAATTGAAAACAGCCCAATCTCGTTAAAAGAGCCAATATGACCGCAAACATAAGCTCATGACTTATGAAGTCGGCGAAAAGGCTTACCTTCGGGTTACTCCTTTAAAGGGAACCCATCATTTCGGTATCAAAGGCAAATTGTCTCCTTGTTACATTGGACCCTTTCACATTCTTGCCAAACAAGGAGAAGTTGCCTACCAATTGGAACTACCTCCGCATCTTTCCAGAGTTCATGATGTCTTCCATGTTTCTCAGCTCAGGCGTTGCTTCGCGGATCCTATCCGTGGAGTGGAACACGAAACGCTTGATCTCCAAGATAATCTCACATATCAGGAATATCCCGTTCGTATCCCTGATCAAGCCGAGCGTACCACTCAACGCCATAACATCAAGTTTCTCAAGGTTCAATGGCCACACCACTCTGAGAAAGAATCCACTTGGGAAAGGGAGGATCATCTTCGACTTGAGTACCCCACCTTCTTTCCAACGGATCCTAAATCTCGGGACGAGATTCTTTTGAGTGGGGGTGAGTTGTCACACCCTAGCTAGCTCATGCATTAGAATGTTGCATCATGTCTACTTTTTAGAAAACTGAAATGGGGATGGCAGAACCCCCAGCACCCCTGATAACAACTAGGGTTTACTAAAAATATTTTCAATGAACCTGAAATGCCCTTCTAAAATGTTCATCATCTTTGCGTTGGTCCTAAACCTCTGACAAAAATGATGCACAAATTTCTAGGTCATCCCAAGGTCATTGGATTAAATCATTACTATTTGCATTTGGGCAATTTAAATCCTATAAATATTTTAAAATGCCCAAATAATCCTGAAAGTATTTTTAGGCTGTTGAGAATATTTTCAAATGTGCCTCTGAATTTTTTCAGGTTTTTCCTAAATGGAATAGTATTTTTACTATTTCAAAACACAGAACATGAATAAATAAAAAGAGAAAACAAAAGCAGAGAACAAACTTACATCACAAAGCCACCAGCCGGCCCACCTGGCGGCCTAGCACTTTGCTGGCCCGTGCCAGCCAGCTGCTTCGTCCCTGCCAGGTAGGCAGGGAGGTGACGCCGGCATGCGTGAGCTCGCCAGCGCATCAGCTGCTTGCCGCCCTCGCCCTTGGACACCTGGGCGAGCTCCACGTCGCCGCCCCGACCCCGCAGACACCTCGCTCACTCCTCTGCCTCTCTCCCTCGCCCTCTCCCACCATGACCGACACTGCCGCGCCCGCGCCACTGTGGAACTCGCATCCACCATCGTCCCCACACCGCGCTACCGTGTCCACGAGCACCGCCGTCATCTGCTTCGTGGAGCTAGCCGAGCCCCGAGCGCTTGCACGCTCTAATTCTTCTTCTTCGACCTCATCTTCACCAAACGCTGCGGGACATCCCCTTCGCCGTCACCGCCGCACCAGCTCGTCCCCGACCTCACCGTCTGCCTCTTTGTGATCGCCGTGAGCCTAGCTACCTCCTCCCCCTTCCCTTTCTCGCTCTCGAGCACCACAACGACTACACCGAGCTCGGCCGCACCCGACGCCGCCACCGCACGTCGCCGTCGTGGCCACAACCATGTTGGCTTGATTCTGAGCACGCCATCGTCTTCACCGCACTCATAGAAGCCCATAGCACCTCCCCGCGCGCCTCGCCGTGCCTCATAGCGACGGTTTCGACCTCGCCCGAACTCCGGCGACCGCCAAGGTCGTCGCCGGCGACGTTTCCAGCCACCCCAGCTCCACCCACTGCCACCACTCGACGCGGCTCACTCCCCGTGTCGGTGTCAAATCCGGTGGATCTCGGGTAGGGGGTCCCGAACTATGCGTCTAAGGCGGATGGTAACAGGAGGCAGGGGACATGATGTTTTACCCAGGTTCAGGCCCTCTTGATGGAGGTAAAACCCTACGTCCTGCTTGATTTATTCTTGATGATATGGGTATTACAAGAGTTGATCTACCATAAGATTGGAGAGGCTAAACCCTAGAAGCTAGCCTATGGTATGATTGTATGTTGTCCTACGGACTAAAACCCTCCGGTTTATATAGACAACGGAGGGGGCTAGGGTTACACAAGGTCGGTTACAAAGGAAGAGATATACATATCCGTATTGCCTAGCTTGCCTTCCACGCTAAGTAGAGTCCCATCCGGACACGAGACGGAGTCTTCAATCTTGTATCTTCATAGTCCAACTGTCCGGCCAAAGGATATAGTCCGGCTGTCCAGAGACCCCCTAATCCAGGACTCCCTCGGTAGCCCCTGAACCAGGCTTCAATGACGACGAGTCCGGCGCGCAGTGTTGTCTTCGGCATTGCAAGGCGGGTTCCTCCTCCGAACACATCTCAGAAGAGTTTGAACACCAGGATAGTGTCCGACTCTGCAAAATAAATTCCACATACTACCGTAGAGAGAATAATATTTCCACAAATCTTAATCTGCTGACACGCTTTGACAACATGACATCAGGCCATGGCTCGGTGGTTATTCGAACCGCTTCTTCAACCAGCTCCACTCATAACGCGAGGCGGTTTCTTGACACGCCTTGTCAAAGTAGAGATCGTGTTCCCCTATTTACGTGATTCTCATCAATACGGTCGTGGGTAACCAAACCGTGCCTAGGACTCCTAGATTTTAGGCAAGTCCCAAACGGCCACTATGAGGACGCTTGATATTCACCCTCTTTATAACGGGACAAGGTTTTTACCCTTTTCCCTCCCGTGCTCAATAGAATCCTTCCCCCGCCTCGAGTTCTAACACCCAAAGCCCAGGTCAGGTGCTTCGGACCTTCAATCATGTCCGAATCTAGCCTTCAAGGCTGGTGGATGCCCTCCTCCGTTATGGAAGAGGATATAAAGAAGTTGAGGGAGGCCAGATACCTGACCGCTGAGGTTTCGCATCGGCTGCATGCCCGAGGGCAGGTCGTCCCTACTCCCGAACCCAACAAGAATGTTGTGTTCATCTCCCACTTCCTCCGAGGTCTATGCCTCACTCTAGATCCCTTCGTTAGGGGTTTGATGTTCTATTACGGGCTAGATTTCCACGATCTAGCCCCAGACTCCTTTCTCCACATCTCGGCATTTATTGTCGTATGTGAGGCCTTCCTCTGCGTTACCCCTCACTTCGGCCTATGGCTCAAGACCTTTGACGTGAAGCCGAAGATGGTCGAGGGGCAGCATGTAGCGTGCGGAGGTGCATTAATAAGCAAGATCGCTGGAGCTCCATGGCCAAAGGGTTCCTTTCCAGAGGTGTTCGAATTATGGCAACGGGAGTGGTTTTACATCACAGCTCCCAAAAGTGCCAAGTGGGTGGCTGCCCCTGCTTTCCGCTCGGGCCCTCCACCACAACTGATGTCACGGATTAGTAGAGGGCTGAGCAGGGGTCCAGCCAAGGACGTGCCTATACTGCAGAGCCGCATTCAAGATCTCTTCGAAGGAGATTTCAGTCTAGTTATGGTGGTGCAAGTCATGCTGGTTCGTCGAGTCCAGCCTTGCAAACGCCGTCCCCTCCGCATGTGGGAGTTCAACCCAGAAGGATCGCGCACTATTCAGAATTTCCTCGGCCTAACGCACGAGGAGATGTATAAATCATTCTTCAGACCCCAAATAGAGTGTCCGGATACTACCGAGGACGTGGGCCTGAGCAGCAACAACACCGCTGACCAAGTAAGTAATCCTCTAGCCGAACACACCGTCTTTCATGACGTCATTATGAGAAATCTCTCTTTGACCAGGACTAGCTAACAAAGGAGAAGATGATTCGGTGTTCAGCCCCCCTGTCAAGACCCCGATTCCAAGTCACATCGATCTAGCCGGTAACACCTCATGTCTCTTTGCGGCCTCACGCACGCTATTCCCACGGGTGTCGCCTTACCATGGCCCGGGACCGTTTGCGCCTTTTGGCTCACGTATATGATAGTGTCGCTAGCATCCATATGACAGAGAACCCGGGCCGACATGGCTAGTCGTGAACCCAAAGCGACACTAACCTATGGGGACAGGCATACATGAATCACATCGAGCATGTCGGTCAGCAGCGTGTGAATCCGGGCTGTAGCACTGGGCTAACAGGACTCCGGGAACCCAGGCTATAGCAGGCTAGGCAGGACTCCGGATGTCACCGCGTGACATTTCCCCGAAGGGACAGACACAGGAACGAAGTGAAACACAAGCCGGCCAGTCAAGTGTCCTGAGCAGTAGTGCTGGGCTAGCAGGACTCCGGTGAACCGGGCTATAGCGGACTACAATGGCTCATGGAAGCACTAGACTACATTTCCCCATAAGAGAGGCTGCCAAGGATAAACAACTAGATTGTTGGATCCCACACATACCAAGCATTTCAATCATACACACAATATGCTCGATATGTGTAAATACAACATGGCATCACAACATAACTCTACAACTCAAGTATTTATTCATTAGGCTCCGAGGAGCGAGATATTACAAATATGGGTCTCATGACCCAACATTCAGAGCATACAGGTGAAACACATGCGGAAGCTTAACATGTCTGAGTACAAACATCTACAAATGAAAAAGACTAAGAAGCTTGACTATTTACGAGACCCTCCCAAGGTACAAGATCGTAGCTGAGGTATCAAGCTAAACATCGAAGTCCACGCGGAACATAAATTAAGCAAACGTGAGTACAATTGTACTCGGCAAGACTTACATCGAAACTAACTACATATGCATCGGTATCAACAAAGGGGGTGGTGGAGTTTGACTGCAGCAAGCCAGCTTTGACTCAGTGGCTATCCTAAACTACAACTGCAAGCAACTCTTTTGCGGTGGCGCACACGAGTCCACATATTCACCATTCAATACACCACCACGGATCCGCTCTCGTCTCCCTACGAGAAGGCCATCCATAGCACTCACGCTTATCTTGCAAGTTTTAGAGTATCCACTTCCACTTGTCTATGAACTATACAAGGGGTCCAAGTTTCCATATCCGAGGAATCCGGCTATTCAAATAGATAATGATAACCTTGCAGGGGTGTACTTCTTCACACATGCTCCCACCACTTACCACCATATACACGTCATGTATCTCGGCAACCTTCAAGCGGAAGCCTGGCGAGGGTGTCGGCCATGGCCTACCTAAACACTTAAGTCTCTAGTCCAGGTTTATCGCCTATCCAGGTTCCATCCACAGGGAGTCCGGCCGAGGTTTCCACATACGGCCCCGAACGATGTGAACAGGGTTCCCAGGACACCAAACGGGCGCCCGGTACACCGTGCCACGGTGTATCTACCGCAACATAGCCCACCCCTAGGGTCAGCGCTACGCACGGCCGCCAACACATAACCTACAAACACCAGAAACTAGTTGCAACTCCTGGACAAAGTACTAGGGTGATTAAGAAGCCGAGAGGGTCAATTAAGGATCCCAATGAGTGGTAGTAGCTATTCATGGATCACAGACACAGAACTCAGTTCCTGAGGGCGGCTGCAATGAGACAACCCACCATGTACTCCTACATGGCCTCTCACCGCTACCTTTACCAAAAACGTATTCACACACTTAGCTCACACAAGTAGGACATGTTCACACACCTCCGATTCGTTTCTGATGAATCAGACCTGACGCAACTCTATGCAATAGCAGGCATGACAAACAAGCATGAATGAGTAGGCACATCAGGGCTCAAACAACTCCTACTCATGCTAGTGGGTTTCATCTATTTATTGTGGCAATGACAGGTCATGCAGAGGATAAGGGGTTCAACTACCGCAACAAGTAACGGATGAATCGTTGTTGTCCTAATGCAGTAAAAGAGAGCAGGAGCGAGAGAGTGGGGTTGTATCGGAATGAACAAGGGGGTTTTTCTTGCCTGGCACTTCTGAAGATATCATTGGGTCTTCATCAGTGTCAACGATCACAGCGTCGGTACAACGTCTATCAAGAGGGGACAAATACCGGCAACAGAGAAAGAAACACAATCAATGCAATGCACAATATGATGCATGATCATGACATGTCAATATGCTGTGGTTTGAGCTAATGCAACTAGCAACATGTTAAATGAAGTTGGTTTGAACCCTAGGTTCAAATTCAAACTCCATATGTGAGAGTTTAAATTCTATTTATGTGAATGGGCATAAACAGCAGGCATAAGTTGTTCTAACATGCATGAAAATGCCATAAACAGATTCCTTGAATTTTTCTAATAATTTTTCATATATAAATTATTTCATTTGGAGTTACGGTTTAATTTCTATGATTTTTTGAAGTTTAAGTCATTTTCTGGAATTTCCTGAATTGTTTTAAAACTGAAATTAATTACTACGTCAGCATGACATCGTCATGACATCAGCAGGTCAACGGGGCACGGTCCAGGTCAAACCTGACCAGTGGGACCCACTGGTCAGTGACCCAGTGACATTTAATGTCACAGACAGGTGGGTCCGTCTGTCGGTAGTTAGTTAAGCTAACTAAATTTGGTTAGCACTAATCCTGGGTTAGTTAGCAGGGCGGGCCCCACCTGTCATGGACCCAGGGGTCAAACTGGGCCCACCCGGTCAACTCAGTCAACAGGGTCAACTCGCCGGCGTTTAGCCGGGGTTGACTCGCCGGCGAGGTGCCGCGGCGACGGAATGGCTTGGAAATCGCCCATAGGGCACGGATTGCGACGTGGTTGGGTTCTACGGCGAGCTGGGGCTCGTGCGCATCCAGCGGTTGCAGTAGGAGGGTGCGAGGTGGCCGGAATCGAGCCCGGCGACAAGCTGGGCGGCGGTGGCGCTCGGGCACAAACGAGAAGTGGTGCTACGGTGCACGAGAGGGCGAGCTGGTGGCCGTTATCGGCTCCTGGGAGCACGGTGAGTTCGGTGACACGCTCGAATGCGAGCACCAGCGACTGTGGCTGCGGCGGCGACATGGACGGCGGCCGGAAGCTCACGGCTCCGGCGATTGGCGTGGCTAGAGCGAGCAAAATCGCGCGGGGAGAGAGGGGAATCGAAGAGGAGCTCACGGTGGACTCGCAGAGAAGCCCAGCGTGCTCGGGGAAGCATCGAAGGTGACGGATTAACGACGGCGATCTCAGGCGCCCGTCGGTGTAGATGATGACGATGGCGTCGTTGCGGTGCTTCCCGGATTGATTGGCTCGGTGGAGGTGACGAGGACGACGGCACGAAGCTCATAGCACGTCGGAGGGGCGTGTGGAGGCCGTTGGCCGCGCGAATGGTGGACGGCGGCGACGGGCTCCGCTCGAGCGCGAGTGAGGAAGCAGAGGAGAGGGCGGGAGAGCCAGAGAGCGAGGGGAAAGTGAGGGGAGGCGTCGGGCATCTCCGTGGCGTGAGGGGGAGGCAGGAGGTGGCAAGCAGGAGGTGGTCGCGTTCGGCTGCGCGCTCGCCACGCACGTGCTTCTCCTTCTGGCAGAAGGTGGAAGAAGCAGGCAGCGCTGGCTGGGCTGGGCCAGCCAACTAGGCCGCCAGGTGGGCTGCCAGGTAAGTCAGGTGAGTTTCTACTCTGTTTATAATTCTGTTTTGTTTTCTTTTTATTTAATCATTTTGCCACTGATTCAAATTCAAAAGAATTTCAAAACAGTGACAAAACCCTTTGAATAATTTATGTTGCTAGATGGACTTTTCCAACAGCACATAAGACATTTCAAAGTTATTTGAAAATATATCCCATATATTATGAATATAATTCCAAATTCAAATACAATAATGATTTAAATTTAGTGCCAAAATAATTCCTTCAAAATGTTCCAGAATTTTGGTTTGATATATAACTCTTGCCAAAATTCACAAAACTATTTTTAGGGCATTTTGGATTCACAGAATGCTATTTAAAGGGTGCTTGCCCTTATTTTAATCAGTTTTCTGAGGTTTCAACAATCCTCAATTCAAGTTTCAGAAATTTAAACATGATGCATAGATGATCTCAGATGCAACTAAATACAAGCAGTTCTAGGGTTGTGACAACTCACCCCCACTAAACAAGAATCTCGTCTCGAGATTCAAGTCGTGAGGTACGAAGACAGAGGGGACACAAAGCTAATAACACGATCTTCATGATCCAACTGCCCTTCTCGAAGATGTTGATTCATTTCTCCAATTGATCTTGACGTCTTTGCTTTGAAATCCTCTTGCAACTATGATGACGGAAGAGAGGAAACTCGACAGAATTCGATCTTCACAAAGATCAAGCGATACACGATCAACTCATGGAATGAGACGATAGAACGTCTCTTAAGCCGGGACACAATGCACACATCAAAACGGATGGAGAGAACTGATAACAAAGGTTCAATTTGGTAGGCAACATTTCCACGCTTAAGAAGATGGTGAATGCGTTTCAAGTAGCGAGGAGTTAGGTTGCCCTTCATGTCGAACGGGGCACTTTAGAGGAGGTGGCTCGTAGAGCTATTCCCTTAAGTGGCAAAAAGAATTACTTTTGATTCAGAGATCATTGAAACTCTTTATACCAGCCTAAGGCAATCACAAACGATCGCGTGAAGGAGCTTGAAGAAATGGCATACTCATACTAGAATGGATGATGTGGACTACCTTGTTGAAGACAACGCAATGGATGATTTTGCTTATCATCGAAATGGATGGGACCCATGGTAAGTCCACTGTTGAAGATGATCCTGAACAACAACTACTGAGGTGCAAGCTGGGAACAAAATGCAAATGTTCGGAATGATTCTGGTAACTGGGGAGAAACCCAACAGTAGAGAGAGATTCCACTGTTTGAAAGGTTATGGTATAATCGAAGAAACTGAAAACGGATCCCAGTTAATGCCGCCAATAAATCCTAGTGCTTACGCGTGCTCTCAAGAACTTGAGCATTTCCGTATTAATCAAGGTTTACCAATATCCGTTTCAAGGATCCTAGCAACACAACATGCTACTATGATGAATAATGGTGGAAGATGCAGATGCAAAGAAAAATAACACCTTCTCAGATTTCACCTTAGTGAGGCCAAGGGATCAAAATCTGGATGATCGACCGAGAGACATTTAGCGCTCCGCTTCTAGTGTTCTCCTTGATGTGCTAGCCTAATCCATTCATTGAAATGGTTTGGTATCTAGAACATCAAGTAGCAGGTCAGACTCGGGGAGCTCAGGAATCCATAAGGAATAACTATTGGAGTAAATCCTACGTAATCCTTATGGGGAGGTGGCCAACTTACTCAATCAAGATACTACAATAATAGGTCTTCCGGCTGGGTGTGTTGGCCACGACATCCACTTTACCGGGTTACAGAGAGACCAATATTATAGCTCTTGGGAAAATGTCCCAACCATCATATCTGTGTGAGATTCAGATCTGGTTGGTGTCAGGATATTACAGACTCATCGAGTCTAGAAAGAAATGAAAGTTTGCAACACAAATCGACGGGATGACATTGCGAGATTCTCAGGAAATGGACCATGGTAGTAAGCTCCAAAACATGAGCTGGTGCTGCTAAACACATGTGAACACGCTGTCCCAGACAAGCATGACCACATGGTGGTCTTACAATGAAACACTACCGAGTCCTGGTTGGGAACCATCATCAAGGATATCGAAGTCCTTGCATAAGTCATATGATTAGCTCTTATGGAGAACTTCTTCTCCCTGAACAAGTCAATCAGTGGCTTGGTGTGCTAGGGATACGTATGGAATGAAGATGATCAGTCTATCAGACCATAGAGTACTTCACACGTGCATGACTGACTTGGGATCATTCCAGAGGAAGCAAAACAAACTTTCCCGAATTCACGGCGGCAACTTACATCAAATGCACGTGAATCAAAGGAAGTCTCTTATTTCATCCAAACATACACTTCATGAACGGGGCGTGAAGAAAATGCTTACACAAGTTTCCAACACTAGCTGGATGTTCAACACAATCATGGAGGAGACAAAATGCCGCTGATGGGCTCAACAGCAACTCATCGGAATTTCCATATCACGGGACCTCCACCATCATGTGAACACGGTGATAGCATTGGACAGACCAAAAGATGTAATGGTGTATGCTCGAGGGATCAACCATGAGTAAGACAACATTACGAACATCGTTGGTTCTAATTTGACTTGACGATAGCCCATACTCAAGTCAAAGTTTTGACAAGGCAATAGATCCAACAACTGATCACGAGGACCAATCGATGGAGATATCATCTTTCTTCAACACACACACACACAAAAAGATATCCCTTAACATGAACTAAGTCAGACAAGCTTTTATCTTCCAACTCTCCAAGTTGTTGTTTAGCTTAACCAACCAGCTCAGGGATATCCAACATGGATTCTTGGAGAAGGGGTGGTTTGAAAGAAAACCAACTTGATCACGAACTAAACATAGCGGTTAGGTGACAACCAAGTAATACTTCCGAGAAGATCTTTGGAAAATCACGAACCACCAATATGTTACTAAGCTCGAGAACAATCTTGCTGTTCAAGGCAAGACGATTTGATCAAATAAGCAAGGGGTTGAATAATCCTCACTCATTGATCGAAGAGTGCACCAGAAATAAAAACTAGATAGCATGATCAATTTTAGGATGATGATTTAATAACCATCACACTAAGAATGAGAATATTTCCCATTAACTACCAAGCAACACGGTTGCTAGGAATATAAATTTCACACATCATGGTTCACTTGTCGGCATTCCGGTTGCAACAACACGGGACCGAGGAATGAATAATGATAGCGAGAAGTATCACTGCGTCAAGAATTCATAAGAGGTGGTGCAATTCTCATGACATTCTTGACATAAAGATGGTAACACTCCAAGGTAGAACAGAGCAAAAGCTGGATTGGCATTTGATCTGCGGAATACAACTGCTTTGACCCAATCCTGGATATGGATGAGGTACTGGAGTTTGTTTCTCCTAGTCATTCTAAAATAGAACGGCTTGACGAACCACAAGAATACTAGGCATCGATGAACACGAATGCATACATACTCCTCACTATCAATTGATAGACGAAGATCAGAATATAACGGAAGGGGAACAACTCAAAGGTACATAAAACTTTCTGAGTTGTGGATGCATAGATTAGTATGTCGAACGAGTTCAACATATTTCTTCCGGATAACCCATGCAGAAAGGTAGGGTTGGCAGAGTCACAACATAGAATGGAGAACTCATCAGGAGCACTCTGTCGTGACCTTTTGGTTCAAAAGAACTCCTGCCAAGAATAGTTCGTGATAATTGGAAGAAGGATGTACCATGAACCTCGAGGACTATCGCAAAGGTTACTAATATCCTAAAGGAACTAGCAACACTATCAACATGAGGTAATTAGGGTGAATCTCGGGTTCAAGAACCCATGAATAGAGTACCTACTACTACATGGCATCACGGGATGCTTTCGAGAATAATGGCCAGAATCACACACTGGGAATAAAAACATGGCTAGATCACTAGGTGACTCCCTAAAACACCTAGGGTCATAGTAATAGCTCCAACATATATGTTGAGGCAATAGAGTGCCTCAACTCACCGATTAGTGTGATTAATCTGGCCCAATTGGACATCAGGAACAGGAGGAAGGGGTTTGCAAATGCATCAGACTACTTAGAGACCTGGGATGACCCGGACAGCATAACGGCTATAATTGCTCAAAAAGATTTGAGGCAATCTGCAAAAATGGTGGCATAACCACTTAACAACATCATATCAAGGTTCTGGTGCCAGCTATGAACATATGGAAGTAGTAGGAACTGAACTGAGGCTTGAACTCAACAATCCTAGGCAACTATGGTTTAGTAACACGTCATCCTGAGAGATAGAAGAGAAACCTAGTTCTTAACCCCGTAGAAAAGATAAGATGACACAGATCAGAAGGTCATGAGGATAAGGAGTAAAAAGAGCCTTACATTCCCTTCCACAATCAATTCCCTTATATAACTAAAGCATTTCTAGACTCAACTTCGACCGGTATGGCTTGGTAATCCTACAGGCAGTCAGGCTCTGATACCAACGCTGTCAGGACCCTGATTCCAAGTCACATCGATCTAGCCGGTAACACCTCATGTCTCTTTGCGGCCTCACGCACGGTATTCCCATGTGTGTCGCCTTACCATGGCCCGGGACCGTTTGCGCCTTTTGGCTCACGTATATGATAGTGTCGCTAGCATCCATATGACAGAGAACCCGGGCCGACATGGCTAGTCGTGAACCCAAAGCGACACTAACCTATGGGGACAGGCATACATGAATCACATCGAGCATGTCGGTCAGCAGCGTGTGAATCCGGGCTGTAGCACTGGGCTAACAGGACTCCGGGAACCCGGGCTTTGGCAGGCTAGGCAGGACTCCGGATGTCACCGCGTGACATTTCCCTGAAGGGACAGACACAGGAACGAAGTGAAACACATGCCGGCCAGTCAAGTGTCCTGAGCAGTAGTGCTGGGCTAGCAGGACTCCGGTGAACCGGGCTGTAGCGGACTACTATGGCTCATGGAAGCACTAGACTACATTTCCCCATAAGAGAGGCTGCCAAGGATAAACAACTAGATTGTCGGATCCCACACATACCAAGCATTTCAATCATACACACAATATGCTCGATATGTGTAAATACAACATGGCATCACAACATAACTCTACAACTCAAGTATTTATTCATTAGGCTCCGAGGAGCGAGATATTACAAATATGGGTCTCATGACCCAACATTCAGAGCATACAGGTCAAACACATGCGGAAGCTTAACATGTCTGAGTACAGACATCTACAAATGAAAAAGACTAAGAAGCTTGACTATTTACGAGACCCTCCCAAGGTACAAGATCGTAGCTGAGGTATCAAGCTAAACGTTGAAGTCCATGCGGAACTACTAGCGAGACTGAAGCCTCTCTGCAAAACATAAATTAAGCAAATGTGAGTACAATTGTACTCAGCAAGACTTACATCGGAACTAACTACATATGCATCGGTATCAACAAAGGGGGTGGTGGAGTTTGACTGCAGCAAGCCAGCTTTGACTCAGTGGCTATCCTAAACTACGACTGCAAGCAACTCTTTTGCGGTGGCGCACACGAGTCCACATATTCACCATTCAATACACCACCACGGATCCGCTCTCGTCTCCCTATGAGAAGGCCATCCATAGCACTCACGCTTATCTTGCGAGTTTTAGAGTATCCACTTTCACTTGTCTATGAACTATGCAAGGGGTCCAAGTTTCCATATCCGAGGAATCCGGCTATTCGAATAGATAATGATAACCCTGCAGGGGTATACTTCTTCACACATGCTCCCACCACTTACCACCATATACACGTCATGTATCTCGGCGACCTTCAAGCGGAAGCCTGGCGAGGGTGTTGGCCACGGCCTACCTAAACACTTAAGTCTCTAGTCCAGGTTTATCACCTATCCAGGTTTCATCCACAGGGAGTCCGGCCGAGGTTTCCACATACGGCCCCGAACGATGTGAACAGGGTTCCCAGGACACCAAACGGGCGCCCGGTACACCGTGCCATGGTGTATCTACCGCAACATAGCCCACCCCTAGGGTCAGCACTACGCACGACCACCAACACATAACCTACAAACACCAGAAACTAGTTGCAACTCCTGGACAGATTACTAGGGTGATTAAGAAGCCGAGAGGGTCAATTAAGGATCCCAATGAGTGGTAGTAGTTGTTCATGGATCACAGACACAGAACTCAGTTCCTGAGGACGGCTGCAATGAGACAACCCACCAAGTACTCCTACATGGCCTCTCACCGCTACCTTTACCAAAAACGTATTCACACACTTAGCTCACACAAGTAGGACATGTTCACACACCTCCAATTCATTCCCGATGAATCAGACCTGACGCAACTCTATGCAATAGCAGGCATGACAAACAAGCATGAATGAGTAGGCACATCAGGGCTCAAACAACTCCTACTCATGCTAGTGGGTTTCATCTATTTACTGTGGCAATGACAGGTCATGCAGAGGATAAGGGGTTCAACTACCGCAACAAGTAACGGATGAATCGTTGTTGTCCTAATGCAGTAAAAGAGAGCAGGAGCGGGAGAGTGGGGTTGTATCGGAATGAACAAGGGGGTTTTGCTTGCCTGGCACTTCTGAAGATATCATTGGGTCTTCATCAGTGTCAACGATCACAGCGTCGGTACAACGTCTATCAAGAGGGGACAAATACCGGCAACAGAGAAAGAAACACAATCAATGCAATGCACAATATGATGCATGATCATGACATGTCAATATGCTGTGGTTTGAGCTAATGCAACTAGCAACATGTTAAATGAAGTTGGTTTGAATCCTGGGTTCAAATTCAAACTCCATATGTGAGATTTTAAATTCTATTTATGTGAATGGGCATAAACAGCAGCCATAAGTTGTTCTAACATGCATGAAAATACCATAAACAGATTCCTTGAATTTTTCTGATAATTTTTCATATATAAATTATTTCATTTGGAGTTACGGTTTAATTTCTATGATTTTTTGAAGTTTAAGTCATTTTCTGGAATTTCCTGAATTGTTTTAAAACTGAAATTAATTACTACGTCAGCATGACATCGTCATGACATCAGCAGGTCAACGGGGCACGGTCCAGGTCAAACCTGACCAGTGGGACCCACTGGTCAGTGACCCAGTGACATTTAATGTCACAGACAGGTGGGTCCGTCTGTCGGTAGTTAGTTAAGCTAACTAAATTTGGTTAGCGCTAATCCTGGGTTAGTTAGCAGGGCGGGCCACACCTGTCATGGACCCAGGGGTCAAACTGGGCCCACCCGGTCAACTCAGTCAACAGGGTCAACTCGCCGGCGTTTAGCCGGGGTTGACTCGCCGGCGAGGTGCCGCGGTGACGGAATGGCTCGGAAATCGCCCACAGGGCACGGATTGCGATGTGGTTGGGTTCTACGACGAGCTGGGGCTCGTGCGCATCCAGCGGTGGCAGTGGGAGGGTGCGAGGTGGCCGGAATCGAGCCCGGCGACGAGCTGGGCGGCGGTGGCGCTCGGGCACAAACGGGAAGTTGTGCTACGGTGCACGAGAGGGCGAGCTGGTGGCCGTTATCAGCTCCTGGGAGCACGGTGAGTTCAGTGACACGCTCGAATGCGAGCACCAGTGACTATGGCTGCGGCGGCGACATGGACGGCGGCCGGAAGCTCACGGCTCCG
The DNA here is from genome assembly GCF_018294505.1 of Triticum aestivum. NCBI lineage: Eukaryota > Viridiplantae > Streptophyta > Magnoliopsida > Poales > Poaceae > Triticum > Triticum aestivum. The sequence continues at coordinate 69,054,448 of NC_057797.1, forward strand.
GCGATTGGCATGGCTAGAGCAAGCAAAATCGCACGGGGAGAGAGGGGAATCGAAGAGGAGCTCACGGTGGACTCGCAGAGAAGCCCAGCGTGCTCGGGGAAGCGTCGAAGGTGACGGATTGACGACGGTGATCTCGAGCGCCCGTTGGTGTAGATGATGACGATGGCGTCGTTGCGGTGCTTCCCGGATTGATTGGCTCGGTGGAGGTGACGAGGACGATGGCGCGAAGCCCAGAGCACGTCGGAGGGGCGTGTGGAGGCCGTTGGCCGCGCGAATGGTGGACGGCGGCGACGAGCTCCGCTCGGGCGCGAGTGAGGAAGCAAAGGAGAGGGCGGGAGAGCCAGAGAGCAAGGGGAAAGTGAGGGGAGGCGTCGTGCATCTCCGTGGCGTGAGGGGGAGGCAGGAGGTGGCCGCGTTCAGCTGCGCGCTCGCCACGCACCTGCTTCTCCTTCTGGCAGAAGGTGGAAGAAGCAGGCAGCGCTGGCTGGGCTGGGCCAGCCAACTGGGCCGCCAGGTGGGCTGCCAGGTAAGTCAGGTGAGTTTCTACTCTATTTATAATTCTGTTTTGTTTTCTTTTTATTTAATCATTTTGCCACTGATTCAAATTCAAAAGAATTTCAAAACAGTGACAAAACCCTTTGAATAATTTTATGTTGCTAGATGGACTTTTCCAACAGCACATAAGACATTTCAAAGTTATTTGAAAATATATCCCATATATTATGAATATAAATCCAAATTCAAATACAATAATGATTTAAATTTAGTGCCAAAATAATTCCTTAAAAATGTTCCAGAATTTTTGTTTGATATATAACTCTTGCCAAAATTCAAAACTATTTTTAGGGTATTTTGGATTCACAGAATGCTATTTAAAGGGTGCTTGCCCTTATTTTAATCAGTTTTCTGAGGTTTCAACAATCCTCAATTCAAGTTTCAAAAATTTAAACATGATGCATAGATGATCTCAGATGCAACTAAATACAAGCAGTTCTAGGGTTGTGACACCCCCTTCCTGAGGGTTTGGACAATCCGGTACTGGAAAAGATGCTCGAGCTAGCACCTTGCCCGGAGCCCTCAAAGGAAGATAGAGGGGGGAATAATGAGGGCAAAAGCGGGGCCCCATCGCTACCAATTCCAACCGAGGGAATGAGCGCCTCCGTGAAGGAGGATAACCAAGGGGAAGATTCTGACCTTCTCTCGCTCCGGGGAAGGAAGAGGACTGCCTCTGAAGATCCGGAAACCAAGGCTTCCAAACGGGATAAGAAGTCTCCAATAGAGGGTCCTGCCTTGGGGGGTGCTCTTGCCGCACAAAGTCCGCGCGGGGATCAGCCCTCTAACGAGCCGTAAGTGATCAAAAAACTCTTAATAGTAAAGATATTCTAGCTTACTTCCGAGGAAAATAACCGAAGCGTTTGTCTTGCAGTTCAGATCTTAGCCCTTCTCAACAGAGCTCGCCGGGACCTTCCACCGGAGATGATGGAGAGCGAAATGCCTCCCGCGGACTCCCCCGCTCAAGAAGCAGGCGACCTTGAAGTGTCGTCACGGAGGGCCTCTCCGAATCCGGTGAGGCCAGAAGATAATCCTATAGTCACCCAAAGTCCCCAGCATCCGCCTCTTGAAGAGAGCAAACAAAGGAGTCCGGCGCGGTCTGGTATGCGGTCGGACACACTGAGGGGTCTGCTAAAGCGAGCGACCATCTCGGAAGAACACCGTACGTTGATGGGTACGGTGATGGAAAGGATTTCGTCTGCCGAAAGCGGGTTGGATGACGCCTTTATGAGTCTACTAACGGGCTTTGAGGTACATAAAATGATATACATTTGTGATAGTACCACACATTTTTAGGTGTGCCCTATGTAGATAGTAGCCCCAGAGACTCTGGTTGTTGCCGAGAGCGGCGGCAAACAGAGGATCGTAGTCCAATGTAATAACCATACTGCTTTTATGTGCAGGTCGTGGAAGCTCTGGTGGCTAGCCGGACTAATGAGTTTGTCGAACTAAAGTGGCAACTGGATGCGGCAGATGCCGACATCGAGCTTGTTAACAAGCAGCTTGACGAGGCACAGGGAATTGATGTTTTCTGGTGAATGTCACATAGCAAGAGCAGCGTGATGCCGGTATCTTTAATGTGTTTTGACTGCAGATGGAGCTGCCACCGTGGAGACCCTTCGGGCGGAACTTGCCCGAGCCAAAGAACAAGCAAGAAGTAGTAAGGCGGCTGCTTTGAAGGCGGCCGAAGAGTTAAGAGTCGAGAAGGCCGCGCATTGCAAGAGCAAAGCGAAGATGGCCAAGATATGACCGTAAAGTTAAAAGACACTGCCGACCGTTGCCAGTTCCTTGAAGAAGAAAACCGAGCGAAGGCAACGGACCTTGAAAAAGCCACGATGGCGACCAAAGACACCAGCTCTGCCATGAGAGCGAAGAAGGAGGAGCTGCGTGAAGCCGGTGATATTGTGCCTGGGAAGCCCTTCTTGCTGTGGAGGAAGTTCGGAGATCCACGGTATGTCTCTCTGGATCGGCTGTGGAGTTCGGCAGACACATATCTGGATTTGACGGCGAGTGCTATCGATGCGGCCGAATACTTCCAAGATCAAACAGATCGGGAAGTGGACAAGCTATTCTGGTCGCAGTTTAACATTCCAGAGCGTCCGCTTCCACTAACTGATCAGCTTGCCGAATGGGCCGAACTTAATAGATTGTCCAGACTTGCCATGAGGTCCGTCGTAGATCATCTGTGGCTGGAAAAGCCGAAGCCGAACAGCTATTTCAGCTTAGTGCAGGAGTTCCTTGGTGCGGTGCCGCACATCTTTGCGATGAAGAGGTCGGCGTGTATAGAAGGCTCGCGGATGGCCCTTTCCCGTGTCAAAGCATACTGGGCGGAGATGGATGCTACCACTGTTGTGGCGCAGGGTTCGGCCATAGGCCGAGTGGCTGCCGAGCACTATTTTGAAGAAGTTCTTGAGGGTGCTCGTTTGATAGAGGCCCAGTGCTCGAAGAATATTATGTTTGAGTGACATGTATTCCCATTGTAAAAACAATGTTTTATTGAATTTATCAAGGCTGCATTTATACTTGTGCCCAAAAGTATTGTGATGCCTCCTGTGCGGCCGTTTATGGATACATGTATATAACCTAAAAGATTGCAGTCGTCGGCTTCAGCCCCCACGCATAGAATGCGGGGGTGTTCGCAGAAGACGCGCATTCACACTTAATCCAACGTCTTGGTCCTAATAAGGAGGTGATAGCATAGTGAACTAGGCAACCGGACTATAATGCTTGAACACTTTCACTTAGCCATAGGAGTTTGACAGTGGGGCTACTATATAGCCCTTGGTGGCTCCGCATTCACCCGAGTTCGGGGTGCGTACATGCCTGGCCGGGAAATGGCCCTTCGTTAAGGCAGAGGAATTCTAAGATTCCGATAGGTCATCGTGTGGTTGACCAGTCTCGCGCTATATCATGACAGCCAGTTTTCGGCTTTCTCTACTGAGGTGCTGGTCCGGATGAACCAGGACACAATCGCAGTAGTTCTCGTGGTGCCGCCTTAGCCGATAGAGCGGAACGTAAGGCAGCAAACCACAGGAGCCGGGCAAACCCAACATTTGACCAAAGACATGATTCGGAGCTGATGCATATAAGGCCAAACTCGCGACGTCGAACACTCCCTAAGGTATTCGGTCTTTATGGTGTGAACCGGGCCTAAACAGTGCCCTTTGTAAGAAGCCCCTAGTGTCCAGCTACGTGCATTGTTCTGGCGTGGCCACATGCCAAGACGTCAGCATCCTTCTCAATTGTACTGAGAATCCGAGGGATGTGTATCAACAAGAGACAGTAAAAAAGGTTGACGCAGGGTCTTAATCTAAAAGGGTTTTTATCATTTATGCCATCGGTTGTGTCCCACTACTCAGTTTTGCCACTAGGAATTTCAATTGCTCAAAAATGCCATCGCTTTGTTAGACACATGTTCAAAAATGCCACTGGGCACCATTATTGTGATCTCAAATCTCTTTTGCCATGTTATAATGACATAAATACCTATGAACCAGCATGCCAGCTCTCCTTCTATCTTACTACAATAAAGTGTGGGGCCCACTTGATCCCAACAACGTTCTTACTTTTCTATAAAATTATTCGCTTGGTTACTCCTGACAAGTGGGGCCACACTTATCATTGTGAGATAGAGAGAACTGACATGTGGGTCTAGGCTTATTTTTGTAATATAACATGATCAATGAGTTTGATGTAAAAATAAGGATGTCTAATGGCATTTTTGAGGAAACATCTAACGGGACGATGGCATTTTTGAGCAAACATCTCATGGATCGATGGCATTTTTGAGTAGTTGTAACTTCTAATGGCAAAACTGGGTAGTGGGACACAACTAGTGGCAAAAATGATAAAAACCCAATCTAAAAAGAATCCTTTGAACGGGTCCCTGCTGCACGTCTGCGCCGGTGTCTCTGTTGTGCCGTATTCTGGACGGGTGTAGCATGATGGTCATTTGTAAAAGAGAGGAACTTAGGTGAAAAGTTGTCATGCAAAAAAGTAGGTTTAAAGAAACCATGTACAATTCAAGATGAGTAAAAATTGCCACTTGTCTGCGCGCGTTGAGCCCCTTGTATTCGTAATAGGGGCGTGGCCATCAAACCTGTATGAATTACATATAGCTGCGTCAGACTCGTCTAACCGTGTTCGTAGTCTTGACGACCTATCGAATGCTTTAGTTGGTGAGGCCGTTTTAGTGTGCGGCTGCCTCTTCGGTGCGCAGGGATCGCTCAATATTTCCATTTACTGTAATGATGCCACGTGGACCGGGCATCTTAAGCGTGAGGGAAGCATAATGCGGTATTGCATTAAAGCGAGTGAAAGCTTCGCGTCCAAGTAGTGCTTGATAGCCACTTTGGAACGGAGCAATGTGGAAGGTTAAATTTTCACTACGGAAGTTATCGGGGAAGCCGAATATAACCTCTAGTAGCAGGGAGCCCGTGCAATGAGCCCCTGGGCCTGGCGTTACTCCTTTAAAGTTAGTATTGCTGTGGCAATTTTTCGTTGGGTCTATCCCCATTTTGAGGATTGTGTCCTGATATATTAGGTGTAGACTGCTGCCACCGTCCATCAGGACTCGTGTGAAGTGGTATCCGTCAATTATTGGATCTAATACCAAGGCAGCCCATCCTGCGTGTCAGATACTTGCCGAGTAATCCTGATGGTCGAAGGTGATCGGTTGAGACGGCCAGTGGTAGAACTCCGCGGTGATAGGCCTTTGGGCATATTTATCTGGGAGTGCCGCTTTGTTTCTTCCCTTTATCATGTGTAACACGTTTACTGTTTTGACTCTGGCGGAAATTTCTTTTGTTCCCCAGTGCTTTGCTTGCGAGGCTCATCCTCGTCTTCACTTGGTGTATCCTGCCCCTTATGTTCGGCGTTGAGCTTGCCGGACTGCTTGAAGACCCAACATTCTCTGTGGGTATGATTCGCGGGTTTATCGGGGGTGCTATGGATCTGACATATTTGGTCCAGAATTTTGTTTAGGCTGGACAGTTCATCTTTGGCGCCTTTAGAGGGTGGCTTTTGCTGACATGGCCGAGAGCTTCTGAATCCGGCGTTTACCGTCGTGCTCTTTGGGTTGTCTTCTTTATTCTGGCGCTTATTATTTTTGCTGCGTTGTGATTTCCCGTTTCCATCTCTAGCTTCGGATGTACTTGGGTCGCTGGTGCTGCATCGGGCTAGCCAGCTGTCCTCGCCCGCGCAAAAGCGGGTCATGAGGCATGTTAATGCTGCCATTGTTCTCGGCTTTTCTTGGCCGAGGTGTCTGGCAAGCCATTCATCTCGGATGCTGTGTTTAAAAGCTGCCAAGGCTTCGGCGTCCGGATAGTCAACTATTTGGTTCTTTTTAGTAAGAAACCTATTCCAAAGCTTTCGGGCTGACTCTCCGGGCTATTGAGTTATATGACTCAAATCGTCCGCATCCGGAGGTTGGACATAAGTCCCTTGAAAATTCGCCCGAAAAGCGTCTTCGAGCTCTTCCCAGCTTCCAATGGAACTTTCGGGGAGGCTTTTAAGCCAGTGCCGAGCTGGCCCTTTGAGCTTGAGGGGTAAGTACTTGATGGCGTGGAGATCATCTCCTCGAGCCATATGGATATGGAGGATATAGTCCTCAATCCAGACCCCAGGTTATGTTGTTCCATCGTATGCCTATGTTTACGGGTTTAAATCCCTCTGGAAATTCATGGTCCGGCACCTCGTCGATGAAACATAGGGGGTGTGCGGCACCCCTATATCTGGGTGTACCGTGGTGTTCAGATGTTTGTTGTGTTGCATCGTATGCTGGAGCGCGCTTGCGTGGTCCATAGATGGATCTGGTTGCGCCGTCCTTTTGATGCGAGCCCTCGCGTGGATCGCGTATTGGCTTATGTGCAGCGTTGTTTGCCGCTCTAAGTTGGCCGTGAGGTCGTCTATCCGACCAGATGGCCGTTTTAATTTTTGGTTGCGGGGGATCTAAGGCCTCCTCATCGAATTCAGGTAGCAACTTCCGCTTCGGGTAGCTCTTAGTGGGGCGATTACCGCCGTACTTCGCTGTTGTGTGTAGTACTTTACTCCATCTAATTCTGAGTGTGTCTTGCGCAGCCTTGAGCCTTTGCTTCTGCTTTTTTAGACTCCTCGCGGTGGCAACAAGCCTTTGACGGGCATTCTGTTGCTCCGGGTGTCTATCTGGTGTGATGTCGTCCGGACTATTATCTTTGACAGAGTCGGGTTGTTCGGTTTGATTTTCCGTGTTGTCGTGGTCCGGCGATGGTTCACCCTGCTCTAACGCTGGGTCTATATGATCATTGTTTCTGCCGAGGCGGGATTTGAAGCGGCGCTTACGTCGCTGCTTTGACTGCTTCTCGAGGGGACAACCCTTCGTTGCGTCCTTCCGTTCCTTGTCGTTGTTTTCTTTTGGTGTGTCCACCATGTATACGTCATGTGATGAAGTGGGCGTCCAGTGGCCTGTGGGCAGTGGTTCCTGTTCGTCTCCTGCATCGTTGTCCATATCGTCGATGTCTTCGGAGTCGAAGTTGAGCATGTCGGTTAAGTCTTCGACAGTGGCTACTAAGTGGGTGGTGGGTGGGCGGCGAATTTCTTCATCATCCGCATCCCAATCCTGCCGGACATAGTTCGGCCAGGACTCTCCTGACAAGGAGAGAGACTTTAGTGAATTCAGTATGTCGCCGAAGGGCGAGTGCTGAAAGATATTCGCGGAGGTGAACTCCATGATTGGCGCCCAGCCGGATTTGATAGGCACGGGCGCAGGCGGTTCGAAGTCCGTGGCTGGGGAAGGATCCGACAATTTGGCAACACGACTCTTGTGAAGGGTAAGGTCGATATTTGGCTCGATCGCCACTGAGGATACGGCCTCCGTGGCGGGGTCTATCCACCCGTCCATGGATGGCGCAACTGGCTCCGAGTTGAGGCTCGGAGCGGCTGTCGGTGTGATCTCCTGAATACGGTCCGATGGTAGAGCTAAATCGTACTCATCGTGACCGCGTGGCGCACAAGGCAGGGGCTCGAATCCGTCGAAGATCAAGTCTCCGCGGATATCGGCCGTGTAATTTAAGCTTCCAAACCTGACCTGAGGGCCAGTGGCGTAGCTTTCGATTTGCTCCAGATGGCCAAGCGAGTTGGCCCGTAGTGCGAAGCCGCCGAACACAAAGATCTACTGGGGAGAAAAGTCTCACCCTAGACTGCATCGCTATTGATGATAGAAGGAGCCATCAGGCCTAACGGCGACGACACAGAGGAACTATCAATGAAAGCACCAATGTCGGTGTCAAAACCGGCGGATCTCGGGTAGGGGGTCCCGAACTTGCATCTAAGGCGGATGGTAACAGGAGGCAGGGGACACGATGTTTTACCCAGGTTCGGGCCCTCTTGATGGAGGTAAAACCCTACGTCCTGCTTGATTTATTCTTGATGATATGGGTATTACAAGAGTTGATCTACCACGAGATCGGAGAGGCTAAACCCTAGAAGCTAGCCTATGGTATGATTGTATGTTGTCCTACGGACTAAAACCCTCCGGTTTATATTGACACCGGAGGAGGCTAGGGCTAGACAAGGTCGGTTACAAAGGAAGAGATATACATATCCGTATTGCCTAGCTTGCCTTCCACGCCAAGTAGAGTCCCATCCGGACATGAGACAAAGTCTTCAATCTTGTATCTTCATAGTCCAACAGTCCGGCCAAAGGATATAGTTCGGCTGTCCGGAGACCCCCTAATCCAGGACTCCCTCACCCCGCATCACGTAGATGTGCTCCACCGTTGTTTTGGTCGTCGAAGCACGAAACCCGCACCGCTCCGCCGCGTCTGGCCTCGCCGGCAGCTAAACACCGGCGAGTTTGACCCTGGTTGACCCCGTGTGGGCCCAGGTTGACTCCCCCTGAGTCTATGACAAGTGGGACCGCTCTGCTAATTAACTTAGATTAGCACTAACTAAATTTAGTTAGTTAATTAACTACTGACACGCGGGTCCCACTGGTTAGGTTTGACCTGGACCGGCTCCGTTGACCGCTGACGTCACCCTGACGCAATGCTGAAGCATTAATTCAATTACTGGAATTATTCTTATACAGGAAATTCCAGAAAATACTACAAACTTCAAAAATTCATAACTTTTAATCTGTAACTCCAAATGCAAAGATTTATGTATGAAATTTGATCAGAAAAATTCAATCTTTCCATCTGTAATGGTTTCATACATGACAAAACACTTTGACCTTGCTGTTTAGGTGAAACAAGCTAATGCACTTAAAAGGCTTAAAGAACATAAGCTTTCATTTGAATCCTTGATTCAAATAGACTCAAACCAGCTTGTTTCACAATGCATTAGCCAGGACACTTCATATTGCCATGTCATAGCATGCACCATATTGTTGCATATTGCCATGTGATGATTGTGTTCTATGGTGTCTTTCATGGTAGGTTCTGCCTCCGAGGATATTTCCGAGTATCCAACTGAAGGGCAGTACCCTACTACTACTCCATCAGGAAAGCAACCCCATTGATCATATCGATACAATCCCATGTTCTCGCTCCTGCTCTCATTTACTGCATTAAGACAACCATGTTTCACACTACTGTGTGCTGCGGTAGTTGAACCCTTATCCTCTGCATGACCTGTCATTGCCACAGTAACTAGATGAATCCCAGAGCATGTGTAGGAGTTGATTGAGCCATGTATGTGTTTCCTACCTTGCTATGTCTGCTATGCTTAGAGTTGTGTCAGGTCTGGTTCATCTGGGTGATGGGCTAGAGTGAAATGATTATCTCGGTAATGTGAGGGATGTGTTGAACATGATTTGGTAAAGGTATCGATGAGAGGCCATGTAGGAGTACATGGTGGGTTGTTTCATTGAGGCCGTCCTTAAGAACTGAGATTTGTATGTGTGATTCAAGAATCAGTTACTATCATACATTGGGAACCCAATGGACCCTCTAGGATTCTTAACCACCCTAGTTCTCTGTCCAGGAGTTGCAACTAGTTTCTGGTGTTTGTAGGTTATGTGTTGGCGGCCGTGCGTAGCGCTGACCCTAGGGGTGGGCTATGTTGCGGTAGATACACCGTGGCACGGTGTACCGAGTCACCCGTTTGGTGTCTCGGGAACCCTGTTCACATCGTTCGGGGCCGTATGTGGAAACCTCGGCCAGACTCCCTACGAATGGAACCTGAATAGGCGATAAACCTGGACTAGAGACTTGAGTGTTTAGGTAGGCCGTGGCCAACACCCACATTAGGCTTCCGCTTGAAGGTTGCCGAGTACATGTCGTGTAAACGACGGTAAGTGGTGAGAGCGTGTATGAAGAAGTACACCCCTGCAGGGTTAACATCATCTATTCAAATAGCCGCGTCCGCGGTAAAGGACTACTTGGTTGCCTATACAGTTCATAGACAAGTTAATGGTTACTACTAAAAGACTCAAGATAAGTGTGAGTACCGCGGATGGCCCTCTCGTAGGATGACGAGGGAGGATCCATGGTGGAGTATTGTGTTGGTGTTTAGTGGACTTGTGTGCGAAAACTATTTTACAAGCAGTGTCTCGTAGGATAGCTTAGCCAACAGTCAAAGCTGGCTTGCTGCAATAACTCCACCACCTTCTTGAGAATGAGCATGTATAGTAGGATCTGTTGTAAGTCTTGCTGAGTACCTTTGTACTCATGTTGCTTTAATTATTGTTTTCAGACGACAACACCGCGCCCTCCGACGGGTTTTACGTAGACCTCGACATCGATGAGTGACTTGCCACCCAGGTATTGATTCTGGCCATGGAGGGCCCTATCTAGATAGACAGGCTTCGTCAAGCCTTTTTTCTTTCTAGTGTCTGTACTCAGACTTATTTGCTTCCGCATGTGCTTGTATGCTTGTATGACTTGAGTGTACTTGTATGCTTCCGCATGTGCTTGTATGACTTGACTTCCGCATGTATCCCTACCTGTATGAATAAAGTACTTGAGTTGTAGAGTTTTGTTGTGATGCCATGTTGTATTTACACATATCGAGCATATTGTGTGTATGATTGAAATGATTGGTATGTGTGGGATCCGACAATCTAGTTGTTTATCCTTGGTAGCCTCTCTTATGGGGAAATGTAGTCTAGTGCTTCCTTGAGCCATAGTAGTCCGCTATAGCCCGGTTCACCGGAGTCCTGCTAGCCCAGCACTACTGCTCAGGACACTTGACTGGCCGGCATGTGTTTCACTTTGTTCCTGTGTCTGTCCCTTCAGGGAAATGTCACGCGGTGACATTCGGAGTCCTGCCTGGCCTGCTACAGCCCGGGTTCCCTGGAGTCCTGTTAGCCCAGTGCTACAGCCCAGATTCACATGCTGCTGACCGACATGCTGGATGTGAATCATGTATGCCTGTCCCCATAGGTTAGTGCCGCTTTGGGTTCACGACTAGCCATGTCGGCCCGGGTTCTCTGTCATATGGATGCTAGCGACACTATCATATACGTGAGCCAAAAGGCGCAAACGGTCTCGGGCCATGGTAAGGCGACACCCGTGGGATACCGTGCGTGAGGCCGCAAAGTGATATGAGGTGTTACAGGCTAGATCGATGTGACTTGGAATCGGGGTCCTGACACTTTCCCCTTATTGTCTTACCAAGCCACCCAAAGGACTGGAACCAGACTTGGTTCTACTGCCAGGAGACTTCACCAGCCAACGAGAAGCCCCTGTCGGGTTATCGCCCCGAACGCCTTGATTCCAAGTTCGCGCTTCCTGATAAGCTGACTGTCGCTGAACGCAAGAGGCTGCTTCCATCCATCAAAAGGATCAATGCTCTATTGGGGAACGGGTTAACTGGAGTTGATCTGACCCGCTGCTGGATCTCATGGCGGGTCATCCCTTTGAGACGCTAGTCAAAGCTGATGTATGAGTATGGTGGAGGCCCGGATGACTCCCTTCGTCATAGCCCCATTCAATTGACAGAGGAAGATATTGTCTCAATGTCAACTCTTCTGGTGAACGGGAAATATGAAGATTGTAGTGTAGTCGGGTTAAATCCCTTCTGTCAGCTTAACCCGGTTCCAGAAGTAAGGATGTCATTATTTATCTCTTTTGTATTTCTCCAGCCGTATTATTTTACTACTTGCCTGACTCCTTACCTTGTTTTTACCTATCTACAGGCCAATTCTGACTTCTGGAAAGTTAAGTATGACCATGAGGCGGCGAAGAAAGCGAAAGCTGTCGCCATAAACGCCAAGAAAAACGACCCAGAAGTCAAAAAAGAAGAAAAAGAGTACTGCTGAAGACCTGATGAAGCTCGATGATACATCTGACTCGGAGGTAGCCCATGATTCCCTTAGCCAATTTTTTAACAATCTTATTGACACTGATCATTACCAGGATGACACTGGGGCCAGTCAGGCCGGGGAAGCAGAGGTAACTATCATTTCCTCCGACTCAGAGCCCTTAGGAAGACACAAAGTTCGACGAGTGATCCGTAAAGTAAGGTTTTCTAACCCTTTAGCTCACTTGGATCCCAACTTTCATTTGAAAAAGCAGCAACATGAAAGCCGCCGTCAAGCTGGGATTGAAGATGAACCGGCTGTCATTCTTCAACAAACTCCTCGGAAACGTCCGAATGAGGTTTACTTATTTCTGTCTTTAACTCTGTTTAATGGATCCTTCTCCTTGAATTTCTTTTAACTCTATTTTATCCTTTCAGGAGGTGTCTCGCTCTTTTGGCGACTCATCGCAGACGCAATTCCCGGCTTTCAAGACTGCTCCCGGGTAATCAGAAATCCTCCTTTCTCTCGGGTTTGTCCAATTGTATCTTTATACTGACAACCCTGCAATATTTTTTCTTAGTGGCCAAGCTAAATCCAAGAAAGCGAAGGTAGCTCAACCGGCGGAAGACCCGCCAGTGCTGGCATCTGACCCGGTTAGGCCATCTTCTCCATTAACTGATGCTCCAGAAGACCCGCCTGTTGACACTGAAGCAAATCCTCCCGAGCCGTCATTTGACGAGACCACTGTGAACCCTTCCACAACCGGACCGTCAAGCTCAGCCAACCCGCCATCTCCGTCTGCACCAGATGTTCAGATTACTGGGAGCCGCTTTATTGAACCGGGGAACCCAACCGTGCTAGCTCGGTGTACAACAAAACAAGAGGCTTTGGAGAGGCAAAAAGTTCGCTTTGACGTTGCCAACTATGACCATCTCAATGCCAATGACATTTTATCCGGCTATCTCAACCATGTACACTCTAGTCGCGACTCTCAGATTGAAATGGTCAAGCAGTTGTAGTAAAAATACGAGGTACGTTTTTCCGGCTTATCTATATTCCTTCAGCCCCCAAGTCTTCGGATTATGAAAGAACCAGAATGATCTGTAGACTTTAAAATATAGGCCGAGACCTTTACCTTTGAAACTTTTGTTGAACTCAATAGAAGAAAACTTCACCTGTAGTCCCCAAGGGCCGGTTCATTATGATCATAAATGAGCCGGTACTTTAAATTATTTGATACCGTATTCAAAGGACTTAATACTCTGGCTTAACCTTGAAAAAACTTGCTGAACCGCATACATTAGCCCCCAAGTGCCAAGTGTTGTTACATTGTATGGTACATGGGACTTGAAGTATGTCTTTAGAGTCATAAAATTTTGATTTGGCATACATTAGCCCCCAAGTGTCAAGTGGTTTTTTGTAAAGTACTTGAGACTTGAATCTTGATCTTTGACCTTGAAACCAAAATCTTGACTCATCTGAATGTTTTTCAGAATGCCTTATCTGAATTAAACTCGCAATTGACTGATGCGAAGACCCGGCTAGCGAGTCAGGAGGCAGAAATCAAATCTGCTAACTCCAAACTGCAAATAAGTCTCTCTGTGACGGAAAATTTGAAGACCAGCTTTGCTGCCAAGAAGAAAACTTGGGAAGAGGAAAAAACACTTCTGACCCAACGTGTCGAGAAAGCCGAAAACGCCTTTGAAGATATTTCAACTGAGCTGAACGGGTTAAAGGGCCGGGTATCTCAAATGGTGTCTGCCATCTTTGGTAAGCCGTCCGACTTTAACTTTATGTGTTTTTTGTTGATCCGGAGTATAAGCCGCCAACTGATGTTGCGTGTAAAATTTATGCAGGTCTGTGAAGCAAAAATCTGAGCCAAGACCCGTTGATTAAACTGAAGGCAGTATATACTTTGGTTGAACAACTGTATATTGGCGCACAACAGGCTCTGGCCGCCATTCTCCTGCTAATCAAGGACCCAACCGGCTCAGCGACGTCCTGAAGAAACTGTCCATCCTTCCTGCCAGGTTTCAAGAAGTAAAACGCTCCTGCGCGCGAGCCGGAGCTTTGACTGCCCTGAGCCACTCCAAGGCTTGGGTGCCAGACCTAGACCTGGCGGACGTGGCCAGAGGCTATCCCACCGTGAAGGAAGACGGGTCTCCTTTTGATCAGGATGACTTCATGGCTTGTGTGCGCGGAGTCCGGCCTCAGGCAACTACCCTTGGAGATGATACCAATGTTGATAAATACCAGCCGGGTTTTGATAGTGAGAATAAGAAGATGGCCACTCCCTCATACAAGGTAACAGATTTGATCCCACCAGTGAGAGAAGACAAATTTGCCCCGGAAGTTGACCCGGTCGGCCTGATCGACGACGAAGCCGAATTTGTCGCCGTGAATGGTTTTGATTGGTCAAAACCCAACTTCCAGCCAACAGAAGGTGGTGATCCAGCAAGGGAGGAACAATGATCATCTTCATGGGCTTATAAATCCTTGTAATAACTTAGTTGTGAAAATATTGTATGCTTTGCTTATGCCATCACGCATAACACACTTTTTATGTGAGTCAGTTTCCTGATGCCAATGTATGCATCGTATTTAATGTTTGTTTCTGCAATGTTTGAACTATGTTCCTGTAAATACAAAGAAAAGACTGGCTTGGCGGCTTAGAACCAAACGGGTTAAAACACCCAATTTATAGCCAATACGTTTACCACAGTAAGAACCAGGGACATATATAAATAAAGGACAAGGGCTAACTCTTTAGGTAACGCAGTAGGTAAGTGCGTATAAGTAATAACCATACATTGTCCCTATTGATCCTTAGACCGCCGGTAAACCGGGTGATGAATTTGATAATTCAATATTTATGAGAAGCCAATGCTTTTTTTTGAATATTCAATGATTACTATACCTTGGTAGGTTGCACCTTTTGATCTGTAAGCCGCCGGTGTGAATGACCCGGGCGGCTGTGTTGTCAAATAGTCGCACTAGTGAAGAAGACCAGGCTAATTGTTTGTAATATTGAAACAACAACAAACTAAAAGGCAAGCAACAGATAATAAACATAATTTATCCCTGTATTCAAAAGGTTGGGGGTTTCTGATTCGAATACGATCAGTAAACCGGAGCAAAGGGGTTAAGCTAAGGTTCGAATACGACCATATAGCCCCCAGTGGCTTTGGCGTTGCGCCGATCAAGAGGGTACCGACAGCTATGTTCTCTTTGGTTCGAATACGACCTATGTTTGAACAGAAAGCCCCCAAATGACCTTGAGAGGTTTTTAATGACCCTGATTCGAATACGATCCAAGTCGGACCCAAAAGGGGTTAAGCTATGATTTGGATACGATCAAGAAGCCCCCAAGTGAGTTTGGCCTTGAGCCGATCAAGAGGGTTATGACAGCTATGTTCTCTTTGGTTCGAATACGACCTATGTTTGAACAGGAAGCCCCCAAGTGACCATGAGATTTGCAGCTAGATTCGGATACGATCATAAGTTGGACCATAAAAGGTTAAACTTGATTCAAATATGATCAGCTCCTTAATAGTCATTTGAAAGTAAGAACTAACAAAGATGCATAATCTTTGAAAAGAAAAGAGATTGATGGTCTTACTTTATTACTTATCATGGTATATACAATGTCAAAGTATGTACATGATGAGAGCCGGTGACTCAGGTGTAGTATGGCCAAAGTTGAGCAATGTTCCACGGCCGGCGGGTCTCCTCCTCCGACTTACGTGAGTCTGTGTGCTCTCGAACGTCAATGAGGTCATATGACCCGTTGTTTAAGTTCTTACTGACCACAAAGGGTCCTTCCTAAGGTGGGGATAACTTGTATGCATCTGACAGATCCTGGATGAGCCGGAGCACCAAGTCGCCTTCCTGAAAAGTCCTGGACTTAACCCGGCGGCTGTGATAACGGCGCAGGTCCTGTTGATAAATTGCTGACCGGGCCGCTGCTAAGTCTCTTTCTTCATCCAACAAGTCAAGTGCATCCTGTCTTGCTTGCTCATTATTAGCTTCAACATAAGCCGCCACACGGGGCGAGTCATGACGGATGTCACTAGGCAACACTGCTTCTGCTCCATAAACCATGAAGAAAGGTGTGTAACCTGTCGACATGTTAGGTGTGGTGTTGATACTCCATAACACCGAGGGTAATTCCTCTACCCAACAACCCGGCTTTTGCTGTAAGGGAACCATAAGCTGGGGTCTTATACCTTCCAAAATTTCCTAATTGGCTCTCTTAGCTTGACCATTGGATTGAGGATGAGCTACAGAAGAAACATCAAGCCGGATGTGTTCACGTTGACAAAACTCCTCCATAGCCCCTTGGGATAGATTAGTGCCATTGTCAATGATAATGCTTTGTGGAAAACCAAAACGGAAGATCACCTTTTTCATGAACTGAACCGCCGTGGCCGCGTCACACTTACTGGCTCCGCCTCAACCCACTTAGTGATTTTATCAACTGCCACCAAGAGATGCGTCTTTTTATACTTGGACCTTTTGAAAAGCCCTACCATGTCAAGCCTCCAGACCGCAAACGACCAAGTGATTGGGATCATCCGGAGCTCCTGAGCCGGCACATGCGCTAGTCGTGCAAACTTTTGACATCCATCACATCCACTGACCAGATCTTCTGCATCAGTGTGAGCCGTCAACTAGTAAAAACCGTGATGAAAAGCCTTGGTCACCAGAGATTTTGACCCGGCGTGATGACCACAATCGCCTTCATGGATCTCACGAAGTATTTCTTGACCTTCTTCGGGGGAAACACCGCGCTGATATGCTCCAAAGACACTGTGATGGTATAATTCTCCATCCGAAATCGACATTGACTTAGACCACCGGGTTATCTGTCGAGCCAGAGTCTCGTCTGCTGGCAACTCTCCCCGGGTCATATAAACCAAAAACGGTACTGTCCAATCTGGGATGACATGAAGAGCCGCCACCAACTGTGCCTCCGGGTCAGGAATAGCTAAATCTTCCTCTATGGGCAACTTGACAGACGGGTTATGCAAAACATCCAAAAAGGTGTTAGGTGGTACCAGCTTACGCTGAGACCCCAACCGGCTTAAGGCATCAACCGCTACGTTCTTTCGATGGTCAATGTGCTCCACCTGATACCCTTTAAAATGTCCTGCAACGGCATCAACCTCTCGGCGATAAGCTGCCATGAGAGGGTCCTTGGAATCCCACTTGCCAGATACCTGTTGAGCCACTATATCTGAGTCGCCAAGACATCTGACCCGACTCAAACTCATCTCTTTCGCCACTCGAAGACCATGGAGCAAGGCTTCATACTCTGCTGCGTTGTTAGTGCAAGGAAACATCAACCGTAACACATAACAAAATTTGTCACCTCGCGGAGAAGTTAACACAACTCCAGCCCCCGAGCCTTCCAACTGTCTGGACCCATCAAAATGAATAGTACAATGCCTTCAACTCTTCCTTTCATGGTTGGTGTGCTGTGATGGGACGGTAGGCGGGTTTTAGGGACATGGATGCCAAGACAGTGGCTCCGGGTGGTGGTCCGCATGGTTGGCTCTCCGGCAGACATCATGGCGGCGGTGATGCCTACAACCCTTGGTCGTGTGGGCGGAAAGGGGTTTAGCGGGGTAGCCTGGGCTCATTCTCCTTTGTGGTTGGCGACGCCCAGATCTGGATCTGGAGGTCTTGTGTCGTCACAGATGTCCTAGGTGCCTCATGTGAGTTGCCAATCGGAAGCTCCACGCTTAGGCGCACTTGGCGGCAGCACCCTCAAGTGCCGCTCTCCTCTTGATGATGTCGTGGTGGTTCTGCTCTCCGTGCCAGGGCCCCGGATGAAAAATCTTGTCTGCCTAGGACTCAGACAATGGTGACGCTTCGCGTAGTTTCCCTCTTGAGGGTGTTGTCGTCGAACTTAGGTGTTCTGGGGCATTTGTAGCGTTGCATTTAGGTCTTTTGTGCTATGCTTCGGCAAAGTGGGCGCGTGTGTTTATGTCGTCTGGTTTTCTCGGTATCTGTTGTGTATCTGTTGTGTAATAGGGCTTCCTGGCTACTTTGTAACGTTCGATCATGTACCTTGGTTTGTACTTTATCTATAAGCGGGGTGAAACCTGTTTCGAGAGATCTAAATAAACTAACAAATAGAAAAAGTCTGCAAAAAAAATATAAACACAAGTAGGTTTGTTTTTAAGAAACAAATTCTTTAGTTTTCCATGTGAAAAACACATATTTTTCTTACATTTGCCATGATCTAGAGAGCTAAATTTTGTATGTTTTGCGGAACAAAATTTTCTAAGTTCACTATATTCTTTTCCAAATTTTGCCATGATCTTATAGACTGAAATTCGTAGTTTTTTGCCATGTGACCATTACAATATTGTTTCTAAAATTCTCCTGATCTCAGAGAAACAGTTGTATGTTTGTGGCAAATTTTATCATCTAGGCATGGCAATTTTTGTGGTAGTTTAAGCATGGCTAAATTTTTTGTGTTAGAGAGATATCAATATATGACATATTTATATGTTTGTGGCAAATTTTATCATCTAGACATGTTTATTTCTATTGTTTTTTCTATACATATGTATTTCTGAAATCCTGACTATGTGGTAGTTTTGTTTTTTAAAAGTGTGACAATTTTTTAGCTAGTTCTGCCAGCGCGGCCACGGCTGGTGGCAGCACCGAGCTACGTGCATCTGACCCTCTGCGATTAGAATTTTTGTCCAAAAAAACACTTGCTGGGTCAAATTGCTAAAAAATATCAACTCTAAAATGAATTGTCAAAATGGACCAGCTGCACCGTAACGATAGGTGCGTCAGCCGACACGTGGCACTTGCCGTCACGCACGAAGGCAATATCCTCTACCGCCACGGGTGCAAGCGGTAGCTCCTTTCTCACAAGATTTCCATCCGCGCCGCGCCTCGCAACAGAACAGCTCGACGCAGGTAGGCCAACGTTGCATGCACGTGAGACTAGCTTGGATTTTGCTTTTTTAGCAGAGACGGGACGGGACCGTACTAGCTTTGTTGGGTGCACAAAACTGCCCCTGGCAACAACCAATGACCACAACCTACTGATGCACAGGTCCACATCCCATTTTTCATTGAAAAATGAAACCAAATCATCTTTTTACAGATGTATATTTTCTCTCTCATTTCCTTCCAAAAAGAAAAAAACAAGACAAGCTAGTCCCAAGCACATGCATGCACGACTGCAGCGGACATCCTATTGTCACAATACGCTTTCTTCTTATATTATAATACGTTTTTACGATTTGTATAGACAAAATCGGAATATAAATGATGTGGTACTAATTTGAGTCCGCACCGTTGTGGTGTTTTTCAGAAAAAGTGCCTCTCATTTTAGGTAATAGATAACTCTTAATATGATTGAAAAAAACCTTAAGATGATTGAACCAACATTGTTATGCATGGTTATTGATAACTCAGTTGATTAGGTAGTAAATGGTAACTATACCATGTACGATCCATTTTCCCTTCAGAATGTAGCATGTGGTTTTATGAATTTTTGGATGTGAAACCATCTGCACACTAGCATGGATCCACCCTGTCAAAGAAAAGAATAAAATGATATCAGTAGTTCAGCACGATGGGAAGATATCAGTAGTTCAACACACCATGGCAGCATGTGTGTGGCCAGCCAATGTACGCTCACTACTAGCACCATAGTCAAATTCCAGCGACCTATGGCTAGGAAGTGCATGAGCTGGTGCTAACATGCCCTGACAAAACATGAAAAAACTGGCTCTCTAATGTAACTAATGCCTAAGAGATTGTTTCGAAGCGGATGCCAAATATGATGGTCCGCTAATCTCCCACTTGGTTGGTGAGGTTACCGAGGTTGTATTGGATGACGCAAGACCTGGGTCAATGTTATGTGACTTCACAGCGTCTTCGCGGAAATCTAAATCACATGCCTCTAAAAAGAAACAAAAGCCGCCCAAGAAGGTGAAGAGTTCCACACCAATCCGAGTTTCCACATGAGAGGCATGTTTTGGAATAGCAGAGGTCTCTCGGACTTGGCTAAACATAAACACATAGGTGATTGTGTACGGGAACATGGTTTGGATTTTGTGGCAATTTCCGAGGCTGGTAAGTGTGACTTTCACCCGCATGTCCTCGATCACCTATCAGGTGGTTTCGACTACACATGGCATAGTCTACCAGCTCGTGGAAGGTCTGGAGGAATCCTTCTTGGGATACTGACAACAGTCATGGACTTGTTAGCCTTTTCGATCGGTGAATTTCATATAAAATTTCACCTAAGAAACAGAGCTGATAATTTTACATGGACTCTTGTCGCGGTCTATGGGGCTGCCCAAGATGAGCATAAGTCCGCTTTCCTTCGGGAATTGGTAAATCTGGCTAAGGATAACCCGCATCCAATGCTTATTGGAGGGGACTTTAATATCCTTAGGTATCAGAAAGAGAAAAATAATGACCGTTTTGACACTCATTGGCCTTTTCTATTCAATGCTGTCATAGACAGTTTGGATCTTCGGGAGGCTAGTATGTCAGGACGGCAGTTCACTTGGGCTAATAACCGACATGTGCCGACATACGAGAAACTTGATAGGGTACTCATGGATACCGAATGGGAATTAAAATTTCCTCTGGTAACCGTGCGAGCCCTAGAGCGTATTGAGGCTTTATCGGATCATGCACCCATCATTCTGGATTCTAATTCTACGAACCCAGCTACCCGACGCCCTTTCAAATTTGAATTGGGATGGATGCATAGGCATGGATTTGTAGACATGATCAAGAATATTTGGGAGAGGCCCGCTGTTGGTCGTACACATATTCAGAGATGGAACTTTAAAATAAGGGCCATGAGGCAACACCTCTCTGGATGGGCAAAACATACCAACGGGATTTATAAAAAAGAAAAACAACGGCTCTCTACCATTATTGATGACCTCGACAAAATTGCAGAGACGCGCATCTTATCTCAACAAGAGATTGAATTAAAAAATCAATCTAATGAGAAGATTGCCCGTCTTCTGCGAGAAGAGGAGATCAAATACTACCAGAGATCCAAAGCCGATTTCATTTTGATGGGTGATAGTAATACAAGATACTTCCAATTGGTCGCTAATGGGCGGCATAGGAAGAAATGTATTTATAGTCTCCAACAAGATGAGGGGCGGATCGAAGGTCAAGAGGAGCTCAAAAATTATATCACCAAATACTACAAATCTCTGTTCGGAGCGTCGGCTGAAGGGAATTTCACCCTCGACGAGACCCGAACAGATGACATCCCACAAGTCACGGCAGAAGAAAACGATATTCTGACGGCACCATTCTCGGAAGAGGAGGTGAAAGCTGCGGTGTTCCAAATGGAACATAACAAAGCTCCAGGCCCAGATGGTTTCCCCGCAGAATTCTATCAGAATTTCTGGGATATCATCAAGGATGACCTTATGGAGTTGTTCAATTGTCTTCATGCCGACCGACTTGAGCTATTTAGGCTTAATTTTGGCGAGATTGTCTTGTTGCCAAAGATTAAGGAGGCTGAACGGATCCAGCAGTTCAGACCCATATGCCTCCTTAATGTCAGCTTCAAGATTTTCACCAAAGTGGCTACGAATCGGCTTAACTCGGTAGCTAACAATGTTGTCCGACCATCTCAAACGACTTTCATGCAAGGAAGGAATATACTTGATGGCGTAGTAATCCTGCATGAAACCGTCCACGAGATGCATCGGAAAAACCTAAGTGGAGTAGTATTCAAAATTGACTTTGAAAAAGCCTATGACAAGGTCAAATGGTCTTTTCTCCAACAGGCCCTAAGGATGAAAGGTTTCTCTGAAAAATGGTGCAAGTGGATCCAAAATTTTGTAACTGGAGGTAGTGTGGCCATCAAAGTCAATGATGATGTAGGTCATTACTTCCAGACAAAAAAAGGACTACGGCAGGGTGACCCCATGTCCCCAATGTTATTTAACATTGTGGCTGACATGTTGGCTTTTCTGATTGAGCGCGCCAAGCAGGACGGGCAAATTGCTGGGGTAGTGCCACACCTTGTGGATGGTGGCCTCTCTATTCTGCAATATGCTGATGACACAATACTTTTTATGGAACATGACCTGGACAAGGCTCGAAACATGAAACTCCTGTTGTCAGCGTTTGAGCAAATGTCAGGTCTTAAAATTAACTTCCATAAAAGCGAAGTGTTCTGCTTTGGAGAAGCCGTGGAGGCAGCGGCCGATTACGCGGACCTGTTTGGTTGCGCACTTGGCCAATTCCCGATCAAATATCTGGAATACCTAGTCATTATCGACGTCTCACCATTGCGGAGTGGAAGCATGTAGAGGAGCGGCTAGAGAAACGGTTGAGCAGTTGGAAAGGCAAGTTGCTCTCAGTTGGAGGACGACTGGTTTTGATAAACTCTGTCCTCACAAATATGGTTCTCTATATGCTTTCTTTCTTCCAACTCCCAAAAGGGGTCTTGCAAAGATTGGACTATTTTAGGTCTAGATTCTTTTGGCAAGGAGATGGTGAAAAGAAAAAATACCGGCTGACCAAATGGAGCGTGGTTTGTAGGCCGAAAGACCAAGGTGGCCTTGGAATTCATGACCTGCAGGTCAAGAATGAGGCCCTACTTAGTAAATGGTTGTTCAAACTTCTTACTGAGGATGGTGTTTGGCAAACCATGCTGCGCAACAAGTATCTAGGCCAAAAGGCGGTGTCTCAGGCATATTGGAAACCTGGCGACTCACACTTTTGGGCTGGCCTAATGGCAGCAAAGAAACAACTCTTTCGCTTTGGGTCTTTCGCGATAAAGGACGGGTCGGAGATTCGTTTCTGGGAAGACATCTGGCTAGGCAATGCCAGTCTCCGAGAACAATATCCAGCCTTGTACAACATTGCTCGCGATAAGAACAATACTATTGCGCAGGTGCTCAGCTCATCCCCGCCGAATATTTCATTCAGGCGGGATTTGGTTGGCGCCCGACTTATGTCATGGCATAATCTGTTATCCCGTCTGGATCTGATTAACCTGACGCAAGGGCGTGATGTGTTTCGCTGGAACCTTACTACATCAGGGTCTTTCACGGTAGACTCTATGTATCATGCGCTCACGCATTCTGAGGTACCGGAGAGCAATAACAAGAAAATCTGGAAGGCAAAGATTCCACTAAAAGTTAAAATATTCATGTGGTATCTTCGTAGAGGTGTTGTGCTAACCAAAGACAACCTTGCACGACGCAACTGGCCAGGAAGTAAGAAGTGTTGTTTTTGTACTCTTGACGAGACAATCAAACACCTTTTTTTCAATGCAAGTTTGCGCGTCTACGTGGTCATTCATCCAAATAGCGTCAAATTTGTATCCGCCCACAAGTGTTGCCAATATTTTTGGTCATTGGTTGGATGGTATTTCAAATAGATTCAAAACGCTAATAAGGGTGGGAGCGTACGCGTTACTATGGTCGCTTTGGCTATGTAGAAACGATTTGGTTTTTAATGACAAAAATGCTTCTCCTCTGCAGGTTATTTTCCGTTGTACGCACTCGCTTCGTATGTGGTCTATGCTACAACGTGCGGAGTACCTACCGCTATTCAAGGCGGTGTGTACGCGATTGGAGCAGGTGGCTATGGAGGTTTTTACCCAACATGGGTGGCAGCATAATCTCCGGATCGGTCCACCAACCGTTTCAACATAGGCATAGTGTCGGTCTATAGGACTCTACTGTTGCCGAATTGTCGGGTTTTTTTTTCTTGTCAGCTTTTTTTTTTGGCTGTGTGCATCCTAGTTATGCAGAGGCTGGGTGGTACTCTAAGTGCTTTTGCTTGATGCTACATTTTGAGATAATAAAAACGCCCTTTATCGAAAAAAAAAGAGATTGTTTCGAAACAGTTATCGTATTTTAGAAAATAATTACCAGGTTCTCTGATGCTCTGATATATTTTAGAAAATAATTACAACTAGCTCGGCGACAAGGGCTCTGGGTCATCAGCTTCGGCAAGTGGCAGTACAAGTTCGGGCACGACGAGCTTTATTTCGTAAAGACGTGACTTTGATGTTTGAATCTTCCTTCTGATCATGTTAATGATAACGAAGCTCTCTTGATAGTGAATTTGTCCCTTTGTTTTGTTTTCTTTTGAACTATATTGTGTTCTTCGTCAAGCACAAATCACTACCGACAGGGAGTGGCATGGACGCCATGGACTTCTACGACACGGCATTCAGCACTGTTCCAACGTGCTCTGGTCCTCCGACTATCTGTCTGTACAACGTCAACGACAACGTGATGGTTTCCTCCAGGCCGTGGCAGGCATTCTTCCCGGAGCAGGAGGACATGCAGGTCAACTATGGAGGGGCGGTGAACAGATGATGTTGGAGTACTGCGTGTGTTGAGTTCCAGCAGCACAAACATGCTAGCCAAGTCTAGCTCCGTCTCGGTGCTTCCTCTACTCATTAATTTTACTTCGTGTGTGATATCTCCCATGTTCTTTGAATTATATATGTGCTTATTCATAATTCATAATGCTTCAATTATTTCTACTATAACGAGTATTTGATATGACTAATGCAGAAAGTTTCTCAACCTTAACTAATTATTTATAAAGTCAGTGTGATACGGAACACAAAAGAACTGTTTGAACTGAGAAATTAGGTTATGCAGAAATATTTAACACCAATATTACTATTTGACTTCCGTTTTGCTAGACCAGCCAATGGTGTTCTTATGCTAGAAAATAAGAAATTCATTATTTAATCTTGATATTAGGTAAGCTGACATTACCTAGCTGCAAGAGAACTGGAATAGATTGAGGCTTGGCTTGAAATAGCGATTTTTTTAATAGCACTTTCAACGTAATGTTTTTGCGCAATCTGAAATATTGTACGAACAAACTAACGGTTGGAGGTTTACCTTTTATTTTTGCTGTAACTGCAGAAAATAGATGACATCACTGAGCTGAACATTGCAGAGGATTTTGATAACTGACCTTCAAAAAAGGCAACACCTTCCGCCCGTGCACCGCGGGCTTCGCTGGACGTCCGCAATCCTGTGCTCTGCCCTTCGTCGGAGCTCTGTCTCACCGTGCTTCACCTGAGGTATGTACTATAGTTTCAGAATATCATTAATACCCAATGCATTATTACACTATAGTAATGCATATACTGAAACATGCGACATTGTCCCCTCTTAAATTGAGAGATGAAAACAGATCCTGATGGGGTCGGACCATCAGATGCATGTAGTGCCACCGTGTTCAGATATGTCTGGAGCACGTAACAATGTCACGTCATGTGGCGTAGTGCATCACTCTTTACTATCAGATAAACGCACACCAGCTGTTACAAGTATTTCCCATGTTCCTAGGATGACGAGAGGTATTGCTTATTCTCTGATTTGTAGTGAAAATAAACTAAATTACGACTGTATATATTTATCAAAGTATGGAGCACAATCTCCTGTCACTCTCTACTAAGACAGTAACTGCAATAGATAATTTCCTCTCGAGGGTCATATGGTGTTATTTCAGATCAACTATCTTACATCATTCATCACTGTAATGCTTGCATAGGTAAAAGTGGTAGTGGTATTTGATGCTGCACTGTTTGGGCAATCTACACAAACTGAAACTTATAAAGGGTAAGGTATTGCTGTGTTGACCATTTATGCTAGACATTTGCGTCCGATGTTGATATCCTGTATATTATCATAGAATAAACGGAAGTTGAATGTTTCAAACATCGTTTTGTTAGTTGGTCTTTAGTGGAACCTTAATGAACTGATTCTGCTTCATGGAACAGGGTTGATGTGGTATATTCTTCTGACTTATCTTCTGATTGTTGGACCAAGGAGATGAACCAAATTGTCAAGTTTTTTGTCAGAAGAAACTAAGGAAGGATGCCATGAGAGAACACAACACCCCGTTCACATAATATCTTTGTCGTTTTCATGTTCTGTAAAAAAAATATTGTTTAAAGGATGATCAACTGTGGTTGAAAACTGTACATCCTTTGTTGCTCTAGAAAATGGGTGTTAGTCTTTTAACTTACAAAGAAGAATCAGGAAAAAAAATCAGAAGTGCCTTCGTCCAGGACAAAACCCCTGCAAAGTTGAAGTTCTTTTCTTTTCACATGTGAAGGTACCATCAAGCCTGCATGGACTAGCTGAGCACCTTGATGGACACATTAGACCATCTGCAGGTTGTATC
Organism: Triticum aestivum; assembly: GCF_018294505.1. NCBI lineage: Eukaryota > Viridiplantae > Streptophyta > Magnoliopsida > Poales > Poaceae > Triticum > Triticum aestivum. The sequence goes on from NC_057797.1 coordinate 69,080,408, forward strand.
ATTCACGGATTGGACTTCTATATATGCACAAAGAATAACAACGAGGTCAATATCCATAGTTTTGTTGTTGTTTCTTTATGAATCTTGACCATATATTCTACCAGATGCATTACTTTATTTGCCGGAAACTCTAATTTTGGCCATTGCATGTTAATGATACACCATTTTCAGTAGTCTTTGCAAATCCAAATAAAAAGCAAAGGGGAATTAATCCAGCCCGCATGGAAAGCAAGCAAATGCATATTGTCATATCTTAATATTCAGATCGACTGCCACTACAATAAAAGATTGCGAGCTTTTTACACGTTTTCTTATGCCTTATTAAGGATCTCACGTTCTATGGTTTTAAGGACATGATAATATTTTTGTAATTCAAGCCCAGCCATCACATGAAGAGAAGCGGTGAAGGAGGAGGAAGACAAAAAGAATAATAGCTTAATGGTAAAAAGAATTTGACAATGCCACATGAGATAGATGAGGATCCATATGATGTTGAATCACTCAATTATGTATGCCCCGTTGCAACGCACGGGCACCTTTACTAGTTGTACTGAAGGCTGCCGCCATTGTTGGGTAAGCTGGCAATGGGGTAGCAGCAATCGTACCTGCGTCGAGCCGTTACGAGGCGCGGCGCAGACAAAAATCCTGTGAGAGGAGCTCCCGCCTCCGCGTGTGGCGGCAGATGCCATGTGTCGGCTGGCGCATTGCCACTTTGGCGCATCTGGTCCTTTCTGATAATTTGTTTCAAAGGTGATATTTTCAGGCAATTCGACTCGGCAGGAGGTCCTTTTGGACAAAAAATTCCAATGATGGATTAGGAAAAGTGAAGATGTGGTGGAAGCCGACATTCAGTAGAATATTCCAGTTGGTACATGATGTGGGCTGGCAATGTTGACCATTTTGTGCAAACGACACCACGCCGCTCCATGGGGCTAACACAATTTTCCCCTCTTGTGGAATACTGCCTCATACAGGCCACATACCGCACCATACAACTGTGTGCTTCGATCCCGATGCGAACGAGCGCGTGGAGATAAGGTGAGCATGTAAGGACGGGCATGCCTATGAATTTCCGCTAATCTAAGAGAGCGGCGATAGAGAGGACATGCTCGCCTGCTCCTGGAACGTGTGCTAATGAGACATCGTAGCATCCATGTACGAAATCAATGCGATCATATGGAGAAAAGTATGATACGAGAATGGCCAAAATGATGGAACCATCATGACGCCCTTCTATCTATGCCGTTGGTACGTGATGCAACCCGATGGTTCGTAAAATGTTACAAGTAGCGCCCTTTTTGTAACTGATATGCAAATGTGACGCCGTACGTCGAACGCCCCTCTCTTTACTCGGCCCTTGAAGGAAAAAACATATCCCTTGCGGCACCGCACAGGCTCCACAGCTCATAGCTACGGCGATGGCGGAGGAGGAACACGATGGAATCGAGTTCCTAACAAATCCCCTTGATAGGTATGTTCCATGCATCACTAAAAAGATGGACCTAAAAAACATTACAGGGTTCGTGTTGGGCATTGATACGTCTTCATCGTATCTACTTTTCTAAACACTTTTGCCCTTATTTTGGACTCAACTTGCATGATTTGAATGAAACTAACTCGGACTGACACTGTTTTCAACAGAATTACCATGGTGTTATTTATGTGCAGAAACAAAAGTTCTTAGAATGACCTGAAACTTCACGGAACATCTTTTCGGAAATAATAAAAAATCCTTGCAAAAGATGAAGATCAGGGGGCCCACACCCTAGCCACGAGAGTAGGGGGCGCGCCTGCCCCCCTAGGGCGCGCCCCCTACCTCGTGGAGCCCTGGAGCTCCTCCGATCTCAACTCCAACTCTATATATTTGGTTTTGGGGAGAAAAAATTAAGGAGAATGATTCATCACGTTTTACGATACGGAGCCGCCGCCAAGCCCTAAAACCTCTCAGGAGGGCTGATCTGGAATCCGTTCGGGGCTCCGGAGAGGGGAATCCGTCGCCATCGTCATCATCAACCTTCCTCCATCACCAATTTCATGATGTTCACCGCCGTGCGTGAGTAATTCCATCGTGGGCTTGCTGGACGGTGATGGGTTGGATGAGATTTATCATGTAATCGAGTTAGTTTTATTAGGGTTTGATCCCTAGTATCCACTATGTTCTGAGATTGATGTTGTTATGACTTTGCTATGCTTAATGCTTGTCACTAGGGCCCGAGTGCCATGATTTCAGATCTGAACCTATTATGTTTTCATCAATATATGAGAGTTCTTGATTCTATCTTGCAAGTCTATAGTCACCTATTATGTGTTATGATTCGTTAACCCCGAAGTGACAATAATCAGGATACTTACCGGTGATGACCGTAGTTTGAGGAGTTCATGTATTCACTATGTGTTAATGCTTTGGTCTGGTACTCTATTAAAAGGAGGCCTTAATATCCCTTAGTTTCCGCTAGGACCTCGCTGTCACGGGAGGGTAGGACAAAAGATGTCATGCAAGTTCTTTTCCATAAGCACGTATGACTATATTCGAAATACATGCCTACATTACATTGATGAATTGGAGCTAGTTCTGTGTCACCCTAGGTTATGACTGTTACATGATGAACCGCATCCGGCATAATTCGCTATCACTAATCCATTGCCGATGAGCTTTCCATATATTGTTCTTCGCTTATTTACTTTTCCTTTGCTATTGCTATCATCACTACAAAATACCAAAAACATTACTTTTACTATCATTACCTTTTGCTACCGTTATCACTACTATCATACTACTTTGCTACTAAACACTTTGTTGCATATATTAAGTTTACAGGTGTGGTTGAATTGACAACTCAGCTGCTAATACTTGAAAATATTCTTTGGCTCCCCTTGTGTCGAATCAATAAATTTGGGTTGAATACTCTACCCTCGAAAACTATTGTGATCCCCTATACTTGTGGGTTATCAGGCATGCACCAACTAAACGCCCACCATGTGCTGGCAGGATAAGTGCCCTAGAGAAAGCACTGAGATGTTATGGAAATGAGAAGACTAACACAGTCATTGTCACTGCGGTTGGAAACAACAATGATTCATTCGATCGGGAAGGCATATGACTTTTACAATCTGTATTCCTGGGAAATTGGGTTTGGAATAAGGTATGGCACGATCATGCTTAATGTTGAGAGAACGAAATGCATGCAGGAGATCGTTTGTGATCTCTCGGTATGCATTGTTTTCAAAATTGCTGTCAATGTAACACCACACCTAGACCTAGTGTATCTTTTGTAAAATGTCAACTAAAACAAACTCACACTATATGTTTTAATGTTTTTTTGCCTAAAAATTTGCAGGGGGTCCCCAAAAGAAGCAACACACGTTCATGTCGTTGTTCCATGGATGAGTGAAGGGTTGTCGGTGGCCGCGAGCAGCTTGTGCGAAGAAGTTTGTCTTGATGTCGTGTCGACGGTTCTTGATCTAAATGGTTTGTCGGACAACCGCAACACGTGAGCGGATTCCAGCTAGTCAATGAGCAAAGACGGCCCATAGTCACAAGGATCGATGCAAAGGTGAGCTTCCACCCGTAGTGATGGTGTCATGTTGCCCATGTCGAGGGGTGGTGTCAATTTGAGATGCGATTACAAGCGAGTCGATGTGATGATTTATTGTTCTAAAATTTGAATGCAGAGTTCGTGTTGAGCAATGTCGCGATGCGTCGGGAGGGTATGTGCACCGGAGAAGACTTGATGACTCACGGAGAAGAAGAGAGGCAATTTAATTGTTCCTGGAGTTGGGGCTACAGTCAACTCGCTAGGTCAAATGTACGACTTGTACAAGTGTAATATCGGGAATTGGATTTGGTATCCGGTACAGCAAGAGAGATTGAATGTTGAGCCCACAAAATGCATGCAAGAGTGTGTAAGTGCGAGCAGAAAGTTTTTCTGAACCGTTGTGTATATTTCCTGACTGTGAAAATGGTTACTTATGTCTGCTCCAGTGGATACCAAAGAAGATAAGAGCAATACTAGATCATGCTGATGCAAGCGCCCTACAATGATACATCTCTCGAGCAGCATGCAAGAGATTTACACTCGGGCAATGTTCGAGAAGTTCAGTAGGAAGCAGGGCAATACAAGATTAAAGAGGCAGAGAAAGGCGTAAAATACATGAAGTGGCACCATCCACATAAGCATGATAAATGGTGCCACATCGTTTATGAGGTGCGCATGGAAGATCAGAGTTTCTCTGCCAATGTGGAAATTTCGAGCATAGCGGGCTATTGTGCTGCATGTTGTGAAGGTACATGATAATCCCCAAGTGCAAGGAATCATCATAGCAATTCCCAAAGGTGAAAGTGATAAGTATGGAGTGTCGAACCCACAAGGAGCTAAAGGTAAGATCAATATTCTCTCCAGCCCTATCTGCCACTGATACGACTCTACGTACACCGAACGTTTGCTTCCAACTAGAAACGAGAAATAAAACTACGTTATGGGTATGAAGAGGATAACTTTGCATGATATCAGAGAGCTAAAATATAAAAGTAGGTGTTGTTATCATAAAGTTAGAATATATTACTAAATACTATAAATAGCGAGTGTGGAATAATGATGGGTCGGTGTGCGGAATTATCCTAGGCAATCATTAACAAGACCCGTGATCGTCATTGCAATTTCATATGAGGGAGAGGCATAAGCTAACATACTTTCTCTTCTTGGATCATATGCACTTATGATTGGAACTTTAGCAAGCATCCACAAATACTAAAGATCATTAAGGTAAAACCCAACAATAGCATTAAAGCATCAAGTCCCCTTTATCCCATACGCAACAATCCCCTTACTCGAGTTTATGCTTCTGTCACTCAAGCAACCCACTACAAGTGAATCATGAATGTATTGCAACACCCTACAACGGGAATCCCTCACGCTTGCGCGACACGGAGGGCATAATAGAACAACACCAAAAAAACATACAACGCATACCAATCTAGATCATCAATCAACCCAAAGACAAAGGATATCTACTCAAAACATCATAGGATGGCAACACATCACTGAATCATAATATGTGGCATAAAGCACCATGTTCAAGTAGGGATTACAGCGGGGTGCGGGAGAGTGGACCGCGTAAAAGAGATGATGATGATGATGATGATGATGATGATGATGATGATGATGGTGATGTTGATGAAGACGATCACCGCGGCGATGATTCCCCTCCCGATGGCACTCCGGTGCCACCAAGAGAGAGGAGGAGAGGTTCTCCCCCTTGTGCTTCCTCCTCCATGGCCTCCCCCTGGATGGGGAGAGGTTCTTCCTCTGGTCCTTGGCCTTCATGGTGATGATGGCCCCTCCGGGATCCTCCTCCATAGCCTCCGGTGATGATGGCCCCCTCCAGCAGGGTGCCAAAGAGGGCCTAGATCGATTTCTTGTGGCTACATAGGCTTGCGGTGGCAGAACTTCCTCTATAGGTTAATTTATGGAGGTTTGGGTATTTATAGGAGAGGTTGGCGTCGAGAACAAGTCAGGGGGCCTCACGGGAAGTCCACGAGGCACAGGGGCGCGCCCAGGGGGTGGGCGCGCCCCACACCCTCGTGGGACCCACGGGACTCCCCTCCGGTAGATTTTTGTTCCAATATTTTTTATATTTTCCAAAAAAAATCTGCGTTGATTTTCATCGCATTTCAAGAACTTTTATTTCTATACAAAAATAACACCACGGTAGTTCTGCTGAAAACAGTGTCAGTCCGAGTTAGTTCTAATCAAATCATACCAAAATCATATAAAACTATTGTAAATATGGTATGAATACTTCATAAATTATAGATACATTTGAGACATATCAGCATCCCCAAGCTTAATTCGTGCTCGTCCTCGAGTAGGTAAATGATAAAACAAATAATTTATAAAGTGTGAATGCTAGCAAGTGCTTAAGTTTGATCAATGATAGTTTCAATCACTTTTTATAGCATCATTATATATCATAATAGTAGCTCAACTCATAAAACTTCTCATGATCAAGTAACAGGCTATTCACATGTTAAAGTATAGATCATAAACTTTCTTGAAACTAACAAACCGTGCTCTTAGTCATAAAACAATTGCAATTCATCTTATTTTCGGGAAGGGTCTATGTAAGAGCTCTGATTTAGCAAACTCCACATACTCAACTATCATTTAATCTTTCACAATTGCTAACACTCATGTGATATTTATGGGTTCAAAGTTTTAATCGGACACAAAGAAAAATAGGGGCTTATAGTTTCGCCTCCCAACCTTTTACCTCAAGGGTAATGTCAACAATAATAGTTTATGAAAACCTACATCCAAGTGTATATATATATCCGAATCGCTCCAACACAAGGTGCTTGCCAAAGGAAAAAGTGTAAAAAGGAAAGGTGATGACCACCATGACTCTTGTATAAGGGTAAAAGATAAAAGTAAAAGATAGGCCCTTCGCAGAGGGAAGAAGAGGTTGACATGCGCTTTTATGGTTGGATGCACAAAATCTTAATGCAAAAGAACGTCACTTTATATTGCCACTTGTGATATGGACCTTTATTATGCAGTCTGTCGCTTTTATTTCTTCCACATCACAAGATCGTATAAAGCTTATTTTCTCCACACTAATAAATCATACATATTTAGAGAGCAATTTTTATTGCATGCACCAATGACAACTTACCTAAAGGATCTTACTCAATCCATAATTAGGTATGGTGGACTCTCATGGCAAAACTGGTTTAAGGAATGTTTGGAGGCACAAGTAGTATCTCTACTTGGTGCAAAGAATTTGACTAGCATGAGAGGGAAAGGCAAGCTCAACATGTTGGATGATCCAAGACAATATAACGTTTCAGATATAGGAAAACATAACCCATTAAGTTGTCTTCCTTGTCCAACATCAACCTTTTAGCATGTCATATTTTAATGAGTGCTCACAATTGCAAAAGATGTCCAAGATAGTATATTTATATGTGAAATCTCTCTTCCTTCAATATTCTTTCATGAATTTTTCAAGTCACCAATTCTGCGTTTGCTAACTTTCAATAAGTTTACTACTTATACCTATTATGTGTGAAGTTACTCCCCATGTTGTAATCATATGAAACGTATATAAATTCAGATTTATGATATTCAATTCATTCAACCATTTACTCATAGGATATATGTGAAGCGCGTGAGTAAATGACAAACTACTCCAAAAAGATATAAGTGAAGAACACTGAGTAGTCAAATAATTAAATAGCCATGGGAGGATTCTTTTTCATTCAAGATTCAGATCCACTGGTTTTATTCAAACAACAAGTAAAATTGAAAATACGCTCCAAGCAAAACACATATCATGTGATGAATAAAAATATAGCTCCGAGTAAGGTATACCGATAGTTTTGAAGACGAAATAGGGATGCCTTCCGGGGCATCCCCAAGCTTAGGCACTTGAGTCTTCCTTGAATATTACCTTGGTATGCCTTGGGCATCCCCAAGCTTAGGGTCTTTCCACTCCTTATTCTCCTCATATCGATGTCTCACCCAAAACTTGAAAACTTCAATCACACAAAACTTAAGAGAACTTCATGAGATAGGTTAGTATGATAAAGAATAAACCATTCACTTTGGTACTGTCAAAGACAAGGTTCATAATTGTTCTCACACAATTACTACTGTACCAAATATTTCTACAATTTATATTGATAAATATAAGCCATAGAGACTAGAAAACAAGCAGACTATGCAATGAAAACAGAATCTATCAGAAACAGAATAGTCTGTAATGATCTGAACAGCAACCATACTTACTCCAAAAATTCTGAAATAAATTGGTGGACGTGAGGAATTTGTCTATTAATCTTCTAAAAAAATAATCAACTCAATAGCACTCTTCTGTAAAAAATGAAAGCTAATGTCGTGAGCGCAAAGTTTCTGTTTTTTACAGCAAGATCACATTAACTTTCGCCCAAGTCTTCCCAAATGTTTTACTTGGCACTTTATTGAAACAAAAGCTATAAAACATGATTACTATAGTATCTTAATCATGTAAACACACAAAAAACAGTAAGGGTAAATATTGGGTTGTCTCCCAACTTCAATCACACATACTCAAAAATGCCATCGGACACCACTATTGTGGTCTCAAATCTCTTTTCCCATGTTATAATGACATAAATACCTATGAACCAACATGCCAGCTCTCCCTCTATCTCGCTACAATAAAATGTGGGACCCATTTGTTCCCAACAACGTTCTTATTTTCCTGTAAAATTATCCGCTTGGTTACTCTTGACAAGTGGGGCCATACTTATCATTGTGCGATGGATAGAATGGACATGTGGGTCTAGGCTTATTTTTGTCATATAACATGGTCAACGGATTTGACGTGAAAATAACAATGTCTAATGGCATTTTTGAGCAAACATCTAAAGGAACGATGGCATTTTTGAGATATCTAATGGCATTTTTGAGCAAGCATCTCATGAATCGATGGCATTTTTTAGTAGTTGTAATTTCTAATGGCAAAACTAAGTAGTGGGACACAACTAGTGGCATAAATGATAAAAATCCTTTCTTTAATGCCTTTTAGTTAGGCATGATGATTTCAATGATGCTCACATAAAAGATAAGAATTGAAACATAAAGAGAGCATCATAAAGAATATGACTAGCACATTTAAACCTAACCCACTTCCTATGCCTATGGATTTTGTGAGCACACAATTTATAGGAACAAGAATCAACTAGCATAGGAAGGAAAAACAAGTATAACTTCAAAAATTTAAGCATATAGAGAGGAAACTTGATATTATTGCAACTCCTACAATCATGTATTCCTCCCTCATAATAATTTTCAGTAGCATCATAAATGAGTTCAACAATATAACCAGCACATAAAGCATTATGTTCATGATCTACAAGCATACAAATTTTACTAGTCTTCTCATAAGCAAAAATCCTCTCATTTGGAATAGTGGGAGCAACCTTCTTCTAAATCCATTTTAGATGATAGTATTATTCATACTCCAAAAGTTATAAGTGAAGTTCATGGAGCATCCTACAATTAATATATACTAACCAATATCCGAGCTCAAAATATATAAGTGAAGCACACGAAGCATTCTATAAAACCATACTCAAAAGATTTAAGTGAAGCACAAAGAACAATTCTATAAGATCATACTTAAAAGATATAAGTGAAGCACATGAAGTATTCTATAAATCAATAAAGGGCTATCTCATACTAGCATAGTTCTTAAAGGAAAAACAAAACCACAAAGGACACAAATTATGTGAACAAAACAAAAACCGAGGTATACCAATAATTGTCGAAGAAGAAGGATGGGATGCCAACCGGGGCATCACCAAGCTTAGATGCTTGAGTATCCTTGAAATATTTACTTGGGATGCCTTGGGCATCCTCAAGCTTGAGCCCTTGCCTCTCTTTATTCTTCTCACATCGGTAACTCCTCGTTCTTCGAACACTTCATCCACACAAAACTTTAACAAAAACTTTGTGAGATCCGTTAGTATAATAAAGCAAATCACTACCTTTAGGTACTGTTGCAAACTCATTCTAATTTCATATTAGAACTATATCTACTGTATTCCAGCTTCACCATGGTTCACACCCCCGATACTACCCATAGATTCATCAAAATAAGCGAACAACTCATAGAAAACAGAATCTGTCAAAAACAGGACAGTCTGTAGTAATCTGGAAGTTTAGTAAACTTCTTTAACTTCAAAAAATTCTAAAAAATATGAAAATTTAAAAAAATTGTACAAAAGTAATTTTCAAAAAGTTTCAACCCCATTTTACTTTCCAGTAAAAAATGTAAAATCACGCGCTACAGCCAAAGTTTCTGTTTTTGTACTGCACAAAGTAAACAAGCAATCTAATCATCCTAAAACCAAGGCTTGGCACATTATTTTTATAATACAATGGATATATACAATGGGATAATTATTTTCAGAGAAGCTTCCATGAATTTTTTTACATTGTTTCCATGAGCATGAACACAAGTGCTCAAGGTCGACCCTCATTTCTTCAATGCATAATCTTTCAATCACTTCTCTTATTGAAAACTTTTTAGGCATGAGAGGCAAATAATTTTTTTATTTTCATTCTTTAAATTTTTTTATGTTTCACCCACAACTAAACATAAACAAAAAAGGAAAAACAAAATCTACTTAGTGAAGAAAGCAAACAAGCACACACGAGAATACCAACCCCACGCTATTGCTCCCCGACAACGGCGCCAGAAAAGAGCTTGATAATCCCCAAGTGCAAGGAATCATCGTAGCAATTCCCAAAGGTGGAAGTGATAAGTATGGAGTGTCGAACCCACAAGGAGATAAAGGTAAGATCAATATTCTCTCAAGCCCTATCTGCCACTGATACGACTCTACGTACACCGAACGTTTGCTTCCAACTAGAAACGAGAAATAAAACTACGTTGTGGGTATGAAGAGGATAACTTTGCATGATATCGGAGAGCTAAAATATAAAAGTAGGTGTTGTTATCATAAAGTTAGAATATATTACTAAATACTATAAATAGCGAGTGTGGAATAATGATGGGTCGATGTGCAGAATTATCCTAGGCAATCGTTAAAAAGACCGGTGGTCGTCATTGCAATTTCATATGAGGGAGATGCATAAGCTAACATACTTTATCTTCTTGGATCATATGCACTTATGATTGGAACTCTAGCAATCATCCGCAACTACTAAAGATCATTAAGGTAAAACCCAACCATAGCATTAAAGCATCAAGTCCCCTTTATCCCATACGCAACAATCCCCTTACTCGGGTTTATACTTCTGTCACTCAAGCAACCCACTAAAAGTGAATCATGAACGTATTGCAACACCCTACAACGGGAATCCCTCACGCTTGCGCGACATGGAGGGCACAATAGGATAGCACCCAAATAAAACATACAACTCATACCGATCTAGATCATCAATTAACCCAAAGACAAAGGATATCTGCTCAAAACATCATAGGATGGCAACACACCATTGGATCATAATATATGGCATAAAACACCATGTTCAAGTAGGGATTACAGCGGGGTGCGGGAGAGTGGACCGCGTAAAAGAGATGAGGATGGTGATGATGATGGTGATGTTGATGAAGACGATCACCGCGGTGATGATTCCCCTCCCGATGGCACTCTGATGCCACCAAGAGAGAGGAGGAGAGGTTCTCCCTTTTGTGCTTCCTCCTCCATGGCCTCCCCCCTGGATGAGGAGAGGTTCTCCCTCTGGTCCTTGGCCTTCATGGTGATGATGGCCTCTTCAGGGTCCTCCTCCATAGCGTCTGGTGATGATGGCCCCCTCCGGCAGGGTGCCAGAGAGGGCCTAGATTGATTTCTCGTGGCTACAAAGGCTTGCGGTGGCGGAACTTCCGATCTAGGTTAATTTATGGAGGTTTGGGTATTTATAGGAGAGGTTGGCGTCGAGAACAAGTCAAGGGGCCCCACGGGAAGTCCACGAGGCACAGGGACATGCTCCCCCCCTCGTGGGACCCACCGGACTCCCCTCCGGTAGATTTTTGTTTCAGTATTTTTTATATTTTCCAGAAAAATTCTCCGTTGATTTTCATCACATTCCGAGAACTTTTATTTCTGCACAAAAACAACACCACGGTAATTCTGCTGAAAACAGCGTAAGTCCGGGTTAGTTCTAATCAAATCATACCAAAATCATATAAAACTATTTGTAAACATGGCATGGATACTTCATAAATTATAGATACGCTGGAGACGTATCAACATCCCCAAGCTTCGATGACTGAGCGTTGAAGAGCTCAAAGACGAAAGAGAAAGAGAATATTGGGGAGACAGTTGGGTGTGGTTCAAGCAAGCGAACCCGGTCATGTACCATCTGTAGGAAGAAATGGAGGAAAGCGCATGACCTGCCCCTACCGGGTTGACATGCCAAAGAAGTCGGGGAAAGAGCTGACATGAACAAATTGTGGTGTTGGTTGGTTGGGTACCGGAGGAACACTTGCGGCAATGCTAACATCATGCTTCACAAGGTGCCACCTGCATGAGGCTGATGTAGTTGATATTACAATTTGAAGATTTGCAAAAAAAATAGTATCTGAATAAACAAATTTTCCTGTAACCGGAATGTATTGATTTTTTTCCTCTAAGAGCAAACAATGTCGTAGTGAGGTTCCTGAATAAAACTGTAGGAGTTTGCGTACTGGGAGGAGGAGTAGGAACTAGTTTAGATTTCGAATGTTTGATTCAAAGCTCCTTGGGAGGCAAACCCGGCGGTGCCTGTACTACCGCGGTGATTAGCTAAAGTATTGAGTGGGCTGCCCGTATCAGAAGATGCGGCGAGCGACGGAACCTCCACACCGCAGTGATACTAGCTGGGAACTACGACTTCCAGATTAAAACCAAACAATGAGCAGTTATGTCGGTTCTTGCCACACTTGCTGCACCTACTGAAGCGTACAATGGATAACAGCGATCCAGGGAGGGCTGCACATCGTTGGTTGCATGGACAACTCCGGTGATGGTCGCGGTGTTACCATGCAGAGAGGTGTGATGCAAGTAAGGTGCCGGCTATTGGCATTGAATCGGATCTGCCAATCGTAGACTACATGCAGCAGTCGTCTGATTCACACCGTTTTCTGGTGGGTGGTGCGGCTAGATAAGCGACCGGTAGGAGCTACTGTGGTGGCCCAAACGTCTTGTGAATTATGGTGTGCACCGTGTCGGGATGGTGCAGGTCTGAAACGTCTCTCTCGCATCAAGTTGGGTCAGGGAGTACAAGATGGATGTGGCCGCCGGCATCCAAACGACGTCACGGTACCATTGTCTAACCCGTGTCCCGCAAAAGTTTGTTGTGTCAGATTTGCATGGCGTCCAACGGTGAATGATATCGTGACCAGGCGAGGACGAGGGCGCCTATGAGTTTTCCTTAGATTAGTCACTTCTTCTATATGTATTTATTTTGACCGACATTTTTGTTATGGTTGGTTTTATTTATTTTGAAAATGTTCAAGAATTTTAAACTATTCATGAATAAGTAAATATTTTTTGTGAGATTTAAGATGTTAATAATTTTTTTGTGTGTACTAAACAATTGCCGCGAACTTTTAAAACATAATCCAGGGTTTTAAGAAAATCATTAAATATGAAAAATGTTTTCCAAATTTTAAAATTATGAATATATTTTTAAAGACCTGAGAATTAAAAAGGCTTACAAATTCGAATAAGTATGTATGTATTTAGAAAATGAAAAATAGAGAAGAACAGAAAAAGTAAAAAGGATTAAAATAAATGAAATGGACAATGAATATAAAAGTACATAAAATAAAAAGCCTAGCAGAAACCCAGAAAATAGGGGGGAGTGGGGTGGGCATGGGCCGGCTCCCGCAGTAAGCAGGAAACTGGGAAACAAAGGGCCAACTGGCCCAGCAACGGAGCGGTGGGAGCGTTAGGTCAAAGTCATGGGGCATCTCTCCCTCTTGGAGAGCTCCTAGCTGACGCTCGCGAGCGTCAACCACACGAGCTTCCGCGCAGGCGCACGATCAAAATGGGCCGGCCCATTCAGTGGCGTCAAAACGAGCTGCTATTAATCCGAAAAAAAAGATGCGGCATCGAGGAATCGAACTCGACACCCGACGGTAGTGGCCAAGTGTCCAATACCACTTGAGCTTCTCACTGTTTAATGTATACACGCCGCGCGAATTTCTAAGAACTAAGAGCAGCGGAAGAAAAAAAATCAAAAGTTTTGACCATTAAACATTTTTTTGATATATGCTGAACAATTCTTAAAAACACACTGAACATTTTTTTGATATACACTGAACATTTTGTAAGTACACAATGAACATTGTTATAAATACGTTGAACATTTTGTTAAATGTGTGATTATTTTTTTGTAACACACAATGAACATTTTTATAAACGCAAGGTGAATTTTTTTGCAATATATGTTGAACATTTCCTTAATATACGATGAACATTTTTTGTCATACACAGCGAACTTTTTATATAATACCAAAAAATGAGAAGAAAAAGGAAAATAAGAAAATAAATGAAAAGGTAAAAGGGAACAAAAAAACCATAACAAAACCACTGAAAACCGGACAAAACAGTGAAAAGACCGGAAGCAAAAACAGCACAGAAGAAAAACGAAAAAAAAAACACGAAACAGCGAGGGAAAGCAGCAGGGAAGGGATAAACAGGCGAATCCCGCACGTGGGCCGGCCCAACCAGACGCTAGCCTCAGCGAAGGCAGGACGTTTGGACGCTAACGAGCGTCATATAGGATCCACCTCCCTCTTGCGCCGCCTCTATATCAGAACCTCACGCACCTTCCTCCTTCATCCCCTTCTCTCTCTCTCTCTCTCTCTCTCTCTCTCTCTCTCTCTCTCTCTCTCTCTGGCCGACTCCAACATCCCGGTTTGTCCGCTGCCTGCTGAAGGATCCCTGCCTGCTCCCTCCCTTGGCCAGGTATGACCCTGATTTCCGATCCTATTTCTCTACATATGTGGATTCTTCACTCGATCTCACTTGGAGAAGACGCCGATATCAACAATTAACTAGTCCATGCTCTTCTTTTTTATTTGTCAGTTCATTCAAATAGAAGAAAGGAAAAATAAGCCAGATTTCTGTCTATTAGATCGAGGCAGAGAGAGATTTGAAGCGGAACCATGAATCGCCGTTTCGTCAATCTGCTGGTCAATAGGTTGTGCGCCCCTCGACCCGCTTACAGGCTGCACTGCATCGACCCCGCAACCTTGTTTTACCCTACCGGATCGCCACAGCCAGCAGATCCAGCTGCCATAAACGACAGCGCTCCAGCTCCTGGGAGGTTGCCTGCGCCCACCATATCCTTCGACTGGCCCTGCAAGCCGCACCAATCCGGCTGGATGGATTTCATGGCCTTCAAGAACAACATCATTGCCGTCGACCACGAGGGCCGCACGCTCCTCTACGACACCGCCTCCAGGGCAGTCCGGGCCTTGAACCCGATGCAACCCCCTCTGCGGTCATACAACATATTCGTCACAGTAGGCGACAGCCTGTATGTCATGGCGAGCGAGGCTGGCTTGGGATCCCGGCTTATATGGTTCCATGCTCTCATCTACGGCCAGCCGCCCGATTTCATAGGTCAGCAGGACTGGTACTGGCGTCCTCTCGACCTGCCTTGCTTTGATTATGAGGGTGCTAATTACAAGTCGGATCTGCCTCACTCTGATTACGACTCGGATGCTGATGAGGACTGGAATGCTGATTACACGGATTCTGCAGATGATACAAACACCAATGAGTCACCACACCCCTGTGCGATCTGTGCCTACACGGTGGTTGGTAATTCACAGATCTGGGTATCCACACTGGGCGCTGGCACGTACTCCTTTGACATCGTGAGTGGCACGTGGAGCAAGGTCGGCATGTGGGTGCTGCCGTTCAGAGGCCGTGCTGTTTACGTCCCCGAGCACAACCTCTGGTTTGGCTTCTCAGATAAAGACGATCAGCTCTGTGCGGTTGACCTTGCTCTGACGCAGCCGGTGCTCCAGAAGGTGTTAGAAGACCCACCTCTGCCCGAGGCGTGTTCCCGGATGGCTTCCCATCTTCTTCATTTGGGCTCTGGCAAGTTGTGCGTGCAAAGGCTGTTCCAGAAGACACAGCAGGGGAGCCTTCTTCAGTCAGTTCCCAGTGATGAGAAAGATGAAGGTTTTGCCGTGCTCGCTGGTGTGGAAGTTCGGCGCGATGATGGCATTGGAGACCTTCAGATGATCAAGCACAAGTCCATGCATTATGGTTTTGATGAAAATGGCGTCAAGCTGCTGTGATATTGCAAGCGAGTTTAGAGCAAGGACTTCTTTTGAAAAAACTTTAGGCCAGTTTTTGTTTGTATATTCTGCTATCTGTGGAAATTTAAATTGGCTGATTTGTTGAATTACTGTGGGACTAGAATCGGACTAGAATCAAGTTATGTCTGTTGTACGTTAGAGATTTCCTGCAATCCTCTTATGCAGAGTCTTAAGTAACTAGAAGGATATATGTGCGCTTTGCTGCGCCGGTAAAGAGTAATGAAGAGACAAACATGTCTTATTGATGCAAGTTATCTTCATTTCTTAGATGAGTGGCAAAGTACAAGTTTTCATTCCATTCAAATCTAGTTTCGGATACATCAAAATATGAAGCAAAAAATGTGCATTGTTAATTCCCAAAGACACTGAACATTTTACAACATTGAGTATCATCAAGAGAGCTCTTAACATTCATGCATCTTCACTCGTGTGACTTTTTTTCTGCAAAGCTTAATCACAAACAATAAAGTTAATCAATAGTGGGCAACATGCAATATCTTTGCAATCTTGACAGATAGTGATAAAAGGTTGTTCAATATTCTCTGGCTTTTCGAGAGTATAGTATAGCTCTAGGCATAAAGTTCGCTTCCTGTCACACAAGCATACAGAAGGAAAATTTAATTAATTTTATTTTTTAATATCCTATAGTTAAGCATATCAAGCTAATTGCAGGACACAATTTGTAAGGAAGAGATCCTGCCAAAAGTGTATCTTGACCAATCATATAACACATGATAACTCATGTAAGCATACAATTCAATTCTAACTGGATACGTAGATTGAAATTCAATTCATTAATTGTGGCAATTTTGAACAATATAATAAAACTGATTGGAGATGCTTACTCTACTATTGGACTTGGGGACTTCTATTGATGCGGTGCTGTTTAAGGCCAGCTAACAAATAGAGACATAGATTCTGAAAAATGAACATTACAGAGTAAAATTGTAGACATTAGCACCAAAGCATGTTAGGCTTAAATCAAGATTTATTTAAATGTAGACATCAACAATACTTAGATCGGGTTGAAGCTCTTGAAACTGGCCGAGAATCTCACAAAAGATGCTGCCAACATAGAAGGGTTTTTGCAATGTTTCTGCAAGATATGCAGATTTATTTGAAGTGTGTCGGTGGGACTACAAACAACCAATCCTGATACAACTGTAGCGGAACAAAAATAGTTCTTATAAATTTATAATACATGTCAGCTCTCCAATACAATCATGTTTGTCTGCTTGGGGAAAGACAGTCGGTGCAATCTCACCGAATGACGATGGTCATTGGGCCCTAAGATCAAATATTTATATTCTGAAGGATGCTTAACTTAATTAGGAGTATAAATGAGAGAGAAAGAAACTTAATAATCTACACTGCAGGAGAGTGAGGGTATCAAATAAAGGATTGTTACTTCAAAGCAGGAAAGTGACTGGGTGGCAACTCGCAAAATCAGAAGCCATCGGTATACATGTGTAGGCCAGCTTGAACCCAGTTAGGCTGTTACAGAGAGGTAGCGTTCAGACTTTTGCACAGAAATGAGATAATTTGAGTATCTGAAGATGAAACTAAGAAGAAGAATCCTGTGAGGCATTGAACCCAAACCTATAAGAACACGAGCACCATAAATAATTTATCAGTTATACTCTATACTGGCAAAAATAGGAAATCACAATAACACCGACATTTGAATACTCTGAAGGATTCTACACATAAGCCCTCGATCAGATACAGACCAGCTAGACATACTTACTAAAGTACACTGTACACATGAGGGTGACTACTATAAAGAAAATTAGATAGTGCAGTGTGCAAAATGTTAGGAGATTATATTGAAAACCGAACACGTGGAACCTTGGAGTGTTGTACACCTCTATCCTGTCCCAGATTTGGAGCAAGTAAAATTGTAGAGCCACTGCCAGCTAAGCCACAAACTCTGCTCACGCCATATGGCGCGAACAACGAAACGCTTCAGCAGAGCGACTACAATGAACCAGGTGCGTCGCCCAATCCGCTGCTGTCGATGACAAACCGGTAAGAAGCTGACCCATCCGCTGCTGTCGACGACACACCGGTAAGAAGCCAACCCATCCGCTGCTGTCGACGACAAACCGGTAAGAAGCCGACCCATCCGCACTCAGACTCAAGCAAACTAGATGATTTATTTATGCATGCATGTCTACTTCAAAGTTCGCATGCACAATGGAACACATTGGTACTTCATGGGTCAATTTCTTCAAAGAGGGAGGAAACTGCAACCGGGATGCCACTCATCAGTCAATTTGAACTTCAGTACTCATTACAGCAAAGATTCTCAGCTAGTACAAGACATAAAAGTCCAGTACCACAATTATTACGGAACTTATTCCAGATATTTCACAGGTTAATCACTAGCAGTACTATGCCAGTAATCAGTATCGGTTATAAAACTAACATGAAAAATTGCCTGAGATTAGAAAAATGTAAAGCGGTAGAAGTACAAGCTTGTACAAGAAAACACATATTAATTATGACAATGTCAGAAATTATATATATACAAATGACATATGACTTACAAATCAGAAATGGTATATATACAGAAGGTAAATATACATCACCTTATCAAGGGACACATCATGCTAGCAGCAAGACGAGACCACTCATAAGCATCTATTTCACCGTTCAACATTTCAGGCCCATCATCGTCACCATCAGCCACGGTGCCTACAAACAAGAGACACCATAAACTGACTTAAATTCGAATAAAAAGTAGAGGGCACTGTGTTCATGTAACTTGAGCCAGTTACTAACATAAGGTACATTGTTAATTAGGAACTAAATGACCCGTTGCGCCAATGGCGCAAAGGGCGAGAGCGAACCAGGTTTTCAAACCATGCAAATTGGCATATTTAGTTAGACACCGTTCATAAATTTATTGAAGCATAGACAGGCATGAGATCAGTTCATGGTGAGCAAAGCTACATAGGCAGAGATGCATCATATATATAGCTTTGGTCACCCAGCCTATGGTAACTCAAGAGATCAGTTCATGCCACCTCTGCTTCTAAATATAAGAGTGAATTCCGGTTTTTACCCCCTATTTTGACATTTTTGACACTAATTACCCCATTTAGCAAGATTTCATCCATTTTAGCCCATTTAGCAAAAATGTTGCCACAGTTTACCCCGTTTAATTTTTTTGAGCATTCTGACTGGTGGGTCACAATTGTCGGGTCCAGCTGGCATGCCACGTCAGTGGTTTTTCCTGGCTATTTTTCTCACTGCTGAACTGGGCAGCGCCGCTTCTTCTGACCGGCTCAGCCGATGGAGGTCGCTCGCGGCACGTCCAACGTCCAAGTCGGCCGCGCGCCACGCTCGCCTCCCATGGCTTCTCGTTTGTGTTGCTCTCCCCCAATTAACATTCAAACTGATTTTCTTATAAGCATCAAGTTCCTCTAGCATGTTCACCATGCCTGCATCATCTGTTAACTCAATCGTGGAGTTCCCGTTGGCCCCCTTCTTCTGATAATTAGCGCTGTCCCAAGGGTTGGAACCCAATTCCTTCATCTTCTCCTTTATATCAAAATAAATAATGAAATACCTCTCAATCATCTCTGGCTCTGGATTCTTGTATCCACGGACATGTAAAATATGCCTAACACTCTACATCTCCGTTGCCATCCGCTTTGTGCAAGAAAAAGAAAAATGAATTAGTGGCTGCAATCGTAATATACTCTAATACGGTGAATGAACACGTTTCAGCATGCATCATAAGATACAAAGATCCAAACTTCCTTTACAGCTAGCAAGTAACAACACATACTCTTCAGTCAACATATTTGCTACCTAGATATTTAGATATGTAGGTGCATCAGAGTTAGTAAAGTAGTATATTTACACCACTTTAATCTAATCTACAGAACCATCCATACTTAAGGCCATATATGATAACTGAAGAAAAACATACATGATTTTAGATTATATTGGTAACATTTTCTCCTATAATTTAGTCAATGGTAATATGACATGCTGATCAAGTACAATCGTCCCATCAGAATACTTCAAACCGGAAATGAGTTTAGTAGGGAGAAAAATAGACAGAAAAAACCCATTGACGTGGCATGCCAGCTAGACCTGACAAATTGTGACCCGTAGGTCAGAACGCACGCAAAATTTAAAAGAGGGTAAATTGTGGCAACACTTGTGCTAAATGGGGTAAAACGGATGAAATCCCGCTAAATGGGGTAATTAGTGTCAAAAAAGTCAAAATAGGGGTAAAAACCGGAATTCACTCTAAATATAACATGTTTTTACATTTCAATTCAAACTGCAAAAAAATCTTATATTTAGGAACGAAGGGTGTACATTATATACAGGAGCACTCGGGTTCAGACAATGAAATGTGTTTCAAGCATATAGTACGGCCGATGATCCTTCTGTTCTGAGTAGTGCAAATCGGCTTCCTCATCTATTCATCATCCGCACCATCCTTTACCAGCAACTCTCGATCAAATTAATTTCTTGTTGGAAAATGTCCTTGTTGGGCTGAGCCTCTGCTGGAGGGTGTATCATCCAAAAAACAAAGTCTACTATGTTTGGGAGGAGCTCACAGCATATGGGAGTCTTGTACCTGCCCCGGGATGTACGAAAACACTCCTGAATTCACCATAGAATAATATAATGCATATTAACAATGCGATTTCATATGTTCATATAGTCATGTACTTTTGCTTGAGGAGAAATTTGGTGTGAAGACACGGATTACCCTGAGATGCAGAAGAAACGTATGGTCTAAGAAATTCATGGCATTATTAAGTTGCCAGAGTATTGTGCAGGAACATGAGGATCTGGCAACGTTACTTAGCATGCCAAGAACATAAGAATATAGAAGTATTACACACCATGTAAATGGATTTGTTAATTTTCCAGGATGTGACACCATGCCCGTAAACCAGATTCAAAATGACAGTTGAAGAGATAAACTTATGCATGCCATGATGCAAGTGTAACCAGGACTACTATGCCCTCTATACAGTATATAGTCGGCCAAAACCAAAGGCATATGGTCACATAAGTGTGCAATAGCAAACACGGGTGCAAAGATATAAAACATAAACTTGTACCGATTCCTATGATTGGTTGTGCATGAGCAAAAATAACATTAACCAACTTGCGAACGATAAAGAAGAAGAGGACATTAAATACGTATCGTATTTCCCCCACAAAAAAACATTAACCTATATATGCATCATCACTGTGGTTAAGACATCCCGGGCTCCTACAGTATGAATCGACTACAGAAAACCGAATTCATCAACTGAATCACATAGATAGAAAGAGCTTGCTCAATGGCAATACTTAGTAAATACTAAGACCAGTCAAACATTGCACCAAAGGGAACAATTTAAAATCTATACTTGCATGGGTATATAGTTTTAAAATAAGGCAGTAGCAATGACACAAGGGAACACAACAGTTCTGTAGGTAACAGTTTCGTATAGCCAACCCTCACAACACCTTAAAAGGAAATAGGCTGCAACTTTCAAAGCCAAGTCGCAACTGGACAACCAGCGAATAAGCATCTCAACAAACCAAACAAGCAACACCAGCCCTACAACCAGGTAGCCTGAGCCTGAAACCAACGCTTCCGTCGAGATTTCTGCATAGAACAAAGGATCACAATCCAACCACCAAAATGCAGGCATGAGCTAACTGTTAAACAACATATTGTCACGTCATATGTGTTGACATGTGCCATATAACTTCGGCAAGGGGTTAGCTCAAGTAGAGATAGATAGAAATCGGTTTAAGCATTGTTATCTCCTAATTCTTTCTTCTCTTCCAAGATGTAAACCTCCTGTACCGAACTCCCTTTGTACGCAATCAGGGTTTAGCCCCTGCTCTATATAAACACGCAGGCTCGGCCTCAACAGGCACGACGCTTCATAGAAAGTTTACATGGTATACAGAGCCTCCTCTTCCTATCTCATCTAGCCACCACGCCTTCCGCCTTCGCTCCTGCAATGTCGTCCTCCTCCGGTGCTTCCTCTGCCGGCCTAAGTGGTCAGGTCACCGAGAAGCTTATCCGCACCAACTACATATTGTGGCGCACCCAGGTGACGCCGCAGCTGAGAGGTGCTGGGGTCTTCGACTATGTCGATGGATCCGCGGCGGAGCCCGTCAAGATCCTGGTCACCACGGACAAAGACGGGGAAGAACACTCTGCGCCTAATCCCCTCCATCGGAGTTGGGTTAAAGAAGGTCAGCAGGTACTTGGATATCTGTTGAATAACCTCTCCAAGGAAGTTCTCGTGCAGGTTACGTCCATCACCGCGCCGCACGAGCTCTGGGCTGCTCTGGCGAACATGTTTTTGTCGCAGTCCTGATCACGGATCAACAACATCCGAATCGCCCTCTCCAATGCACAGAAGGGAACCCAAACGGTGGCGACCTACTTCGCCCACATGCGCTCGCTCGCAGATGAGCTCGCCGCCGCTGGAAAGCCCTTGGATGATGATGAGCTGATTCCTACATCACCGGCGGCCTCGACATGGACTACCAGCCGCTCGTGTCTGCTCTTGACGCGCGCCCTGCTTCTGAACCGGTAACCCTCGATGATCTCTTTGCCCAGATGAGTAATTTCGATCAGAGGGTTGCCCTCTTCCACGGCACCAACTCAGGCGGGGGATTCAAGTCCTCTGCAAACACTGCTGTTCGTGGCCGCGGTGGTGGATCCTCTCGCTATCGGGGACCAGCGCGCGCCAAGGGCAGGCAGCAAGGTGGAAACAGCGGCAACAACAACTCATCTCGCAACGACGGCGGCCGCCCCTTCAACACCAACACCAGGGGCCGGCGCAACTCCACCTCCAAATCACGGCCTGACGCTGTGCGCTGCCAGATTTGTGGCAAACTGGGGCACACGGCGCGGGACTGTTGGTATCGCTTTGATGAAGATGGTGAGTCCTCTCAAGATGAGAAAGTTGCTACCGCAGCAGATGGTTCCTACGGCATCGACACAAACTGGTATGTGGATAGTGGTGCCACTAACCACATCACCGGTGAGCTGGAAAAGGTAACCATGCGCGAGAAGTACAGGGGCCAGGACCAAATCCATACTGCTGCAAACGGAGAAGGTATGAGGATTTGTCACGTTGGTCATTCAATTATTAAAACCCCCACTCACAAAATTCATCTAAGAAAAATCTTGCATGTTCCTAGTCCCTCGAAAAGCCTTCTCTCCGTTCATCGTATTGCTCTTGATAATCATGTCTTTCTTGAATTTCACCCCTTCTTCTTTTTGATCAAGGACCAGGTCATGAAGAAAATCCTATTTCGAGGTAGATGTGTTCGAGGGCTTTACCCGTTGATTCCGGAGATTAGAAGGTTCAATAAACAAGCATATGGTGTCACCAAAATTTCGTCAACTCGGTGGCATGATCGATTAGGACATGCTTCTTTTTCTTTAGTAGAACGAGTGCTTAGGAAAAATAAGCTCCCATATGTTGGTGAGCGTAGTTGTGAAACAATTTGTGATTCATATTAGCGTGCTAAAAGTCATCAGTTACCTTATCCTATATCCACTAGTGTTTCTACCAAGCCATTGCAACTTATATTTTCTGATGTTTGGGGTCCTGCCCCCACCTCTGTTGGTAGAAATTCATACTATGTTAGTTTTATCGATGACTATAGCAAATACACGTGGATTTATCTTCTTAAGAAACGATTTGATGTGTTCCAAGTGTTTCACAACTTTCAAGCACTCGTTGAACGCAAGTTCGATTCCAAAATCATTGCCCTCCAATCTGATTGGGGTGGTGAATACCGCAACTTGAATTCCTTTTTTCAACAAATAGCAATATCTCACCATGTTTCATGCCCTCATGCTCATCAGCAAAACGGGTCAGCTGAACGCAAGCACAGACATGTTGTAGAAGTTGGTCTTGCTCTTCTTGCAGACGCATCTATGCCTTTAAAATTCTGGGATGAAGCGTTTCTTGCTGCAGTTCATATTATTAATATGCTTCCCAGTCGTGTCATTAATAATGAAACTCCGATAGAGCGACTTTTTCATATCAAACCAGACTACACGTCTCTTCGTGTGTTTGGATGTGCTTGCTGGCCAAATCTTAGACCCTACAACAATAGGAAACTTATGTTTCGCTCCACCCAGTGCATTTTTCTTGGCTATAGCCCTCAACACAAAGGTGTAAAATGCTTAGATGTACCCACTGGTCGCATTTATATCTCTAGAGACATGGTGTTCGACGAAACAAAATTTCCTTTTGCCCATCTCCATCCAAATGCCGGAGCCCTACTTCAGAAGGAAATCCTCCTTCTACCACTCACCGGTATTGATCATGGGGGGCATGATAATTGTAATGATCAACTGCTGACTAATCCTCGTACTAATGATGTCTCTGAAGTTTGTGGTGCAACAGAAAAAAAACAGCGATGAAATTGATGCAGAAATTGCCCAAAGTGGTCCTTATTTCATGTGTCCGGGGCTGGGAGACAGATCGGGCACAATCCAAGGTGAATCTGCCTCGGGATCGGCGTCAGGCCCGCCTGGCTGCTCCCCTGCGAAATCTGCAGCAACATCCACCCCGGGATCGGGGCCATATCAGGCGCCCCGCGACAGCGACAGCGATCCGCCTCGCATCGTCCCGCGCGAATCCGGTGATGCCACGCGGAGCCCTGTCACGGAGCCGGCGCACATGCGGTTCCCGGGCGAACCGCTCGTCTACACACGGCGCACTGCACGCGCGACCCCCGGCGCTGGATCCTGCGAGGATTCGGACAGGCCCACCTCATCATTGCTGCATGATGGGGCTGCTGGACCACCAGGATTTTCTGCACCGCCTGGGTCGTCTTCGCCTTCACCAGTGGCCACAGAAGATCCGTCTCATCCTGTACGGTCCGACACGGGATCAGCTGAGACTAGGGGTGGGCATATTAACCGAGGACCGAACTACCGAACCGAATAAACCGGGACCGAAGCCGAAAAGACCGAAACCGAAAGTTTCGGTTTTAGTTCGGTCAGCTTGTTTCAAAAACCGAAATTAATTTGGGTAATTCGGTGTCATGGTTTTGTTACCCGAAAGGACCGATGAAACCGAATATACATGCACGTGCACTCAAATCTACGTAATGGGCCAACCCACAGCCCAATACCTCTCCCGTAGCCCACTAGATGACCGACCTGTGCAGCTGCGCCTCAAGCCCTCGACTCTTCTTCCTCCACTCACGATCCCTCCCCACCTAGCTCCTAACCCTAGCCGCCATGCGCTACCTCTACCTCCCTCAACCACTGGAGGCAACAGCGGTGGCGTGAACTATGGAGGACACATCCCTCTTCCCTCCTATCTCCCGCTTTCTCTTTGATTGCCTTGCGTGGGCATCTTATTGCTGATTTGTTCACCTGAAGTTCTTGTTACTTTGATCTGATTTTGTAACACAAGATCTTGTCTTGCGTATGTACGCAATGTTTCTTTGCAGATCAATTTCTGAAGCGTCGCTTCCTTTCATTGCTTTCCCTAATCTATCGGTCAATTAAGTGTCGACCGAGGACCGAACCGAAATCTCGGTCCACCGAATCTTCGGTTAGGAGTTTTTCCAGTGACCGATCGGTCATCCTTTTCTCAAAACCGAATTTCTTCGAAAGTCGAAGAACCGAACCGAATGGTTCGGTTAAACCGAATGCCCAGCCCTAGCTGAGACTGTTGTTCCTGGATGTTCTGCACCAGATGCTTCTGCTGAACCGGCCACACCTCTACGGACAAGGCTTCAAAGGGGGGTAACTCAACCTAAGAATTACAAAACTATAGCTAAATTTGGACTGGCTTGCAGCACAGGTGAACCACATGATCTTACAGAAGCTCTCAGTGACTCGCGGTGGAAACATGCCATGGAAGAAGAATACATGGCTCTTCAGAAAAATAAGACATGGCATCTTGTACCTCTTCGTCAAGGTAAAAATTTGATTGACTGTAAATGGGTTGACAGGATTAAGAGAAAATCCGATGGAAGTATTGATCGCTATAAAGCTAGACTCGTTGCAAAAGGCTTTAAGCAAAGGTACGACATAGATTATGAGGATACTTTCACTCCAGTTGTAAAGGCTGCCACTATTCGTCTTGTCTTGTCTATTGCCGTATCTAGGGGTTGGAGCCTAAGACAGCTAGATGTACAGAACGTGTTCCTTCATGGTGTTCTGGAAGAGGAAGTGTTCATGAGACAACCTCCTAGGTTTGAAGATAAGAAAAGACCGTTCCATGTGTGCAAACTTGATAAAGCATTGTATGGACTAAAGCAAGCTCCTAGGGCATGGTATTCACGTTGAAGCACAAAGCTTCTGTCGGGGAAAGTAGTAATTTCAAAAAAATTCCTACGCGCACGCAAGATCATGGTGATGCATAGCAACGAGAGGGGAGAGTGTGATCTACGTACCCTTGTAGATCGACAACAGAAGCGTTTGGTTGATGTAGTCGTACGTCTCCACGGACCGACCGATCAAGCACCGAAACTACGGCACCTCCGAGTTCTAGCACACGTTCAGCTCGATGATGATCCCCAGACTCCGATCCAGCAAAGTGTCGGGGAAGAGTTCCGTCAGCACGACGGCGTGGTGACGATCTTGATGTACTACTGTCGCAGGGCTTCGCCTAAGCACCGCTACAATATTATCGAGGACTATGGTGGCAGGGGGCGCCGCACATGGCTAAGAATATGATCACGTGGATCAACTTGTGTGTCTCTGGGGTGCCCCTGCCTCCGTATATAAATGCTCAAGGGGGGGGGTGCGGCCGGCCTAGGAGAGGCGTGCCAGGAGGAGTCCTACTCCCTCCGGGAGTAGGATTCCCCCCCAATCTTAGTTGGAATAGGATTCGCGGAGGGGGGAAAAGAGGAAGGGGGGCCGGCCCCCTCTCCTTGTCCTATTCGGACCAAGGGAGGGGAGGGGCACGCGGCCCATCTCTGGCTGCCTCTTCTCTTTTCCACTAAGGCCCACTAAGGCCCATATACCTCCCGGGGGGTTCCGGTAACCTCCCGGTACTCCGGTAAAATCCCGATTTCACCCGGAACACTTCCGATATCCAAACATAGGCTTCCAATATATCAATCTTTATGTCTCGACCATTTCGAGACTCCTCGTCATGTCCGTGATCACATCCGGGACTCCGAACAACCTTTGGTACATCAAAACGTATAAACTCGTAATATAACTGTCATCGAAACCTTAAGCGTGCGGACCCTACGGGTTCGAGAACAATGTAGACATGACCGAGACACGTCTCCGGTCAATAACCAATAGAGGGACCTGGATGCCCATATTGGCTCCTACATATTCTATGAAGATCTTTATCGGTCAGACCGCATAACAACATACATTGTTCCCTTTGTCATCGGTATGTTACTTGCCCGAGATTCGATCGTCGGTATCCAATACCTAGTTCAATCTCGTTACTGGCAAGTCTCTTTACTCGTTCCGTAATACATCATCCCGCAACTAACTCATTAGTTGCAATGCTTGCAAGGCTTAAGTGATGTGCATTACCGAGAGGGCCCAGAGATACCTCTCCGACAATCGGAGTGACAAATCCTAATCTCGAAATACGCCAACCCAACATGTACCTTTGGAGACACCTGTAGAGCACCTTTATAATCACCCAGTTACGTTGTGACGTTTGGTAGCACACAAAGTGTTCCTCGGGTAAACGGGAGTTGCATAATCTCATAGTCATAGGATCATGTATAAGTCATGAAGAAAGCAATAGCAACATACTAAACGATCGGGTGCTAAGCTAATGGAATGGGTCATGTCAATCAGATCATTCAATTAATGATGTGATCCCGTTAATCAAATGACAACTCTTTGTCCATGGTTAGGAAACATAACCATCTTTGATTAACGAGCTAGTCAAGTAGAGGCATACTAGTGACACTCTGTTTGTCTATGTATTCACACATGTATTATGTTTCCGGTTAATACAATTCTAGCATGAATAATAAACATTTATCATGATATAAGGAAATAAATAATAACTTTATTATTGCCTCTAGGGCATATTTCCTTCAGCCTCCCACTTGCACTAGAGTCAATAATCTAGATCACATTGCCATGTGATTTAACATCAATAGTTCACATCTTTATGTGATTGGTTCACATCTCCATGTGACTAACACCCAAAGGGTTTACTATATTCAATAATCTAGTTCACATCGCTATGTGATTAAGACCCAAAAAGTGATCATGTTTTGCTTGTGAGAGAAGTTTAGTCAACGGGTCTGCCACATTCAGATCCGCATGTATTTTAAAAATTTCTATGTCAACAATGCTCTGCATGGAGCTACTCTAGCTAATTGCTCCCACTTTCAATATGTATCCAGATTGAGACTTAGTCATCTGGATCAGTGTCAAAACTTGCATCGGCGTAACCCTTTACGACGAACCTTTTTCACTTCCATAATCGAGAAACATATCCTTATTCCACTAAGGATAATTTTGACCATTGTCCAGTGATCTACTCCTAGATCACTATTGTACTCCCTTGCCAAACTCAGTGGTAGGGTATACAATAGATCTGGTACACAACATGGCATACTTTATAGAACCTATGACCAAGGCATATGGAATGACATTCATTCTCTTTCTATCTTCTGCCGTGGTCGGGCTTTGAGTCTTACTCAATTTCACACCTTGTAACATAGGCAAGAAACTCTTTCTTTGACTGTTCCATTTTGAACTACTTCAAAATCTTGTCAAGGTATGTATTTATTGAAAAAACTTATCAAGCGTCTTGATCTATCTCTATAGATCTTGATGCTCAATGTGTAAGCAACTTCACCGAGGTCATTCTTTGAAAAACTCCTTTCAAACACTCCTTTATGCTTTGCAGAATAATTCTACATTATTTCCGATCAACAATATGTCATTCACATATACTTATCAGAAATGCTGTAGTGCTCCCACTCACTTTCCTATAAATACAGGCTTCACCGCAAGTCTGTATAAAACTATATGCTTTGATCAACTTATCAAAGCGTATATTCCAACTCCGAGATGCTTACACCAGTCCATAGATGGATCGCTGGAGTTTGCACATTTTGTTAACACCTTTAGGATTGACAATAACTTCTGGTTGCATCATATACAACTCTTCTTTAAGAAACCCATTAAGGATTGCAGTTTTGTTATCCATTTGCCAGATTTCATAAATGCGGCAATTGCTAACATGATTCGGACAGATTTAAGCATAGATACGAGTGAGAAACTCTCATCGTAGTCAACACCTTGAACTTGTCGAAACCCTTCTGCGACAATTCTAGCTTTGTATATAGTAACACTACTATCAGCGTACGTCTTCCACTTGAAGATCCATTTATTTTCTATGGCTTGCCGATCATCGGGCGAGTCAACCAAAGTCCATACTTTGTTCTCATACATGGATCCCATCTCAGATTTCATGGCCTCAAGCCATTTTGCGGAATCTGGGCTCATCATCGCTTTCACATAGTTCGTAGGTTTGTCATGGTCTAGTAACATAACTTCCAGAACAAGATTACCGTACCACTCTGGTATGGATCTCACTCTGGTTTACCTATGAGATTCGGTAGTAACTTGATCTGAAGTTACATGATCATCATCATTAGCTTCCTCACTAATTGGTGTAGTAGTCATAGGAACAGATTTCTGTGATGAACTACTTTCCAAAAAGGGAGAAGGTACAGTTACCTTATCAAGTTCTACTTTCCTCCCACTCACTTCTTTCGAGAGAAACTCCTTCTCTAGAAAGGATCCATTCTTAGCTACGAATGTCTTGCCTTCGGATCTGTGATAGAAGGTGTACCCAACTGTCTCCTTTGGGTATCCTATGAAGACATATTTCTCCGATTTGAGTTTGAGCTTATCGAGATGAAACTTTTTCACATAAGCATCGCTACTCCAAACTTTAAGAAACGACAGTTTAGGTTTCTTGCCAAACCATAGTTCATAAGGCGTCGTCTCAACGGATTTTGATGGTGCCCTATTTAACGTGAATGCGGCTGGCTCTAAAGCATAACCCCAAAACGATAGCGGTAAATCAGTAAGAGACATCATAGATCGCACCATATCTAGTAAAGTACGATTACAACGTTCGGACAGACCATTACGCTGTGGTGTTCTGGGTGGCGTGAGTAGTGAAACTATTTCACATTGTTTTAATTGAAGGCCAAACTTGTAACTCAAATATTTTACCTCTGCGATCATATTGTAGAAACTTTTATTTTCTTGTCACGATGATTTTCCACTTCACTCTGAAATTCTTTGAACTGTTCAAATGTTTCAGACTTATGTTTCATCAAGTAGATATCCCCATATCTGCTCAAATCATCTGTGAAGGTCAGAAAATAATGATACCTGCTGCAAGCCTTAATATTCATTAGACCACATACATCAGTATGTATGATTTCCAACAAATCTGTTGCTTGCTTGATTGTTCCGGAGAACGGCGTTTTAGTCATCTTGCCCATAAGGCATGGTTCGCAAGCATCAAGTGATTCCAAAAGCCCATCAGCATGGAGTTTCTTCATGCGCTTTACACCAATATGACCTAAACGGTAGTGCCACAAATAAGTTGCACTATCATTATTAACTTTGCATCTTTTGGCTTCAATATTATGAATATGTGTATCACTACGATCGAGATCCAACAAACCATTTCGTTGGTGTGTATAACCATAGAAGGTTTTATTCATGTAAACAGAACAACAATTGTTCTCTAACTTAAATGAATAACCATATTGCAATAAACATGATCAAATCATATTCATGCTCAATGCAAACACCAAATAATACTTATTTAGGTTCAACACTAATTCCGAAATTATAGGGGAGTGTGCGATGATGATCATATCAATCTTGGAACTACTTCCAACACACACCGTCACTTCACCCTTAACTAGTCTCTGTTTATTCTACAACTCCTGTTTCGAGTTACTACTCTTAGCAACTGATCCAGTATCAAATACTGAGGGGTTGCTATAAACACTAGTAAAGTACACATGTATATCAAATATACTTTTGTTCACCTTGCCATCCTTCTTATCCACCAAATACTTGGGGTAGTTCTGCTTCCAGTGACCAGTCCCTTTGCAGTAGAAGCACTTAGTCTCAGGCTTAGGACCAGACTTGGGCTTCTTCACTTGAGCAGCAACTTGCTTGCCGTTCTTCTTGAAGTTCCCCTTCTTCCCTTTGCCCTTTACTTGAAACTAGTGGTCTTGTTAACCATCAACACTTGATGTTTTTCTTGATTTCTACCTTCGTTGATTTCAGCATCACGAAGAGCTTGGGAATTACTTTCATCATCCCTTGCATATTATAGTTCATCACGAAGTTCTACTAACTTGGTGATGGTGACTAGAGAATTCTGTCAATCACTATCTTATCTGGAAGATTAACTCCCACTTGATTCAAGCGATTGTAGTACTCAGACAATCTGGGCACATGCTCACTAGTTGAGCGATTCTCCTCCATCTTTTAGCTATAGAACTTGTTGGAGACTTCATATCTCTCAACTCGGGTATTTGCTTGAAATATTAACTACAACTCCTGGAACATCTCATATGTTCCATGACGTTCAAAACGTCTTTAAAGTCCCGATGTCAGGACCCCGACTCAATGCCACATCGATCTAGCATGTAACACCTCATATCACTTTGCGGCCTCACGCATGGTATTCCCACGGGTGTCGCCTTACCTTTGCCCGGGACCGTTTGCGCCTTTTGGCACACGTATATGATAGTGTCGCTAGCATCCATATGATAAGGAGCCCGGGCTGACATGGCTAGTCGTAAACCCAAAGTGGCACAGACTTACAGGGACAGGCATCCATGACCCAACATCGAACGTGTCGGTCATCAGCGAGTGAATCCAGGCTGTAGCACTGGGCTAGCAGGACTCCGGTGAACCGGGCTGTAGCGGGCTAACAGGACTCCGGTATTCATCGCGTGACATTTCCCCGAAGGGACAGACACAGGAACGAAGAAGGACACATGCCGGCCAGCCTAGGTGTTCTGGAGCAGTAGCAAGCTACCATGGCTCAGTGGAAACACTAGGAGACATTTCCCGGTAAGAGAGGCTACTAAGGATAAACAACTAGATAGCCAGATCCCACACATACCAAGCATTTCAATAACATACACACAATATGCTCGATGTGTGCAAATACAACATGGCATCACAACATGACTCTACGACTCAAGTATATGTTCAATAGGCTCCGAGGAGCGAGATATTACAAACAGGGGTCTCATGACCCAACATTCAGAGCATACAAATCAAAGCACAAGCGGAAGCTATCATGTCTGAGTACAAACATCTATAAATGAAAAAGGCTGAGAAGCCTGACTATCTATCAGATCCTGCCGAGGGCACAAGATCGTAGCTGAGGTATCAAGCTAAACGTCGAAGTCCACGCGGAACTACTAGCGAGACCGAAGTCTCTCTGCAAAAACATAAAATAGGCAAACGTGAGTACAAATGTACCCAGCAAGACTTACATCAGAACTAACTACATATGCATCATTATCAACAAAGGGGATGGTGGAGTTTAACTGCAGCAAGCCAGCTTTGACTCAGTGGCTAACCTAAACTATGATTGCAAGTAACTCTTCAGGTGGCGCACACGAGTCCACATATTCACCAACCAATACACCACTATGGAACCGCTCCCGTCTCCCTACGAGAACGCCATCCATAGCACTCACGCTTATCTTGCGTATTTTAGAGTATCCACTTTCACTTGTCTATGAACTGATATAAGCAACCCAGAAGTCCTTTTGCGCGGACACGGCTATTCGAATAGATGATGTTAACCCTGCAGGGGTGTACTTCTTCACACACGCTCTCACCACTTACCGCCGTTTACACGACATGTACTCGGCAACCTTCAAGCGGAAGCCCAACGTGGGTGTCGGCCACGGCCTACCTAAACACTCAAGTCTCTAGTCCAGGTTTATCGCCTATTCGGGTTCCATCCATGAGGAGATCCAGCCGGAGTTTCGCTCACAGCCCCAAACGATGTGAACAGGGTTCCCGAGACACCAAACGGGCGCCCGGTACACCGTGCCACGTGCCTACCGCATCACAGCCCACCCCTACGGTCAGCGCTGCGCACGGCCTCCAGCATACTACAAACACCAGAAACTACTTGCAACTCCTGGACAGAGGACAAGGGTGATTAAGAAGCCGAGAGGGTCCATTGGTTTCGGGCCCAATGCGTGGTAGTAGCTGAATCATGGATCACAAACACAGAACTCAGTTCCTGAGGACGGCTGCAATGAGACAACCCACCATGTACTCCTACATGGCCTCTCACCGCTACCTTTACCAAATCGTGTTCACACACTTAGCTCACACACAGTAGGACATGTTCACACGCCTCTGATTCATCCCCGATGAATCAGACCTGACTCAACTCTAAGCAGTAGCAGGCATGACAAACAAGCATGAATGAGTAGGCACAACAGGGTTCAAACAACTCCTACTCATGCTAGTGGGTTTCATCTATTTACTGTGGCAATGACAGGTCATGCAAAGGATAAAGGGGTTCAGCTACCGCAACAAGTAACAGATGAATCGTTGTTGTCCTAATGCAGTAAAAGAGAGCATGAGCGAGAGAGTAGGATTGTATCGGAATGAACAAGGGGGTTTTGCTTGCCTGGCACTTCTGAAGATAACATTGAGTCTTCATCAGTGTCAACGATCACAACGTCGGAACATCGTCTACCGGGAGGGAACAGATACCGACAACAAAGAAGAAATACAATCAATGCAATGCACAATATGATGCATGCTCATGACATGGCAATATGAATGTGTTTTGAGCTAATGCAACTAGCAACAGATTAAATGAAGTTGGTTTGAATACAAGACTCAAATTCAAACTCCATACGTGATTATTCAAATGCCATTAATTGATTTGTGCTAAACAGCAGCTATAAGTTGTTCTAACATGCATGAAAATGGTACAGATGGATTCCTTGAATTTTTCTGATAATTTTTCATATATAAATTATTTAATTTGGAGTTACGGTTGAATTTCTATGATTTATTGAAGTTTTAATCATTTTCTGAAATTTCCTAAATATTTAGAATTAAAATAATTCCAGAAAATGATTTAGCTGCGTCAGCCTGACGCCAGCATGACGTCAGCGAGTCAACGGCCAGGTCCAGGTCAAACCTGACGTGCGGGGTCCACACGTCAGTGACACATGACCTAATCCCGGTCAAACCCAGCGCTGACTGGGGTTTGACCAGGGGTGGGGCCCACAGTCAGTGGCCTAGGGGGTTGGTTAGTGCGTCATTAGCGTTTAATGACATCGCCACGTCAGCTGCCGACGTTTAACCGCCGGCGACCTCAGATCGCGGCGGCGTCCGCATCGGGATTGCGTTACAGGCCATGGTTTGGGGCGCGGGGAGCATCTACGGGGAGCTGGCGGAGTGGCGCTTCCAGTGGTGGAGGCGGCTGGAGCAGAGGTGGCCGGAGTTGAGCACGGCGTCGACCTCGGCGGCGGCCGGAGCTCGGGCGAGCTCGGGATCGGTGTTAGGGAGCACGGCAGGAGGAGCTGGGGCGTGCTACGGACTCCTGAGATCACGGTGAGCACGACAGTGGGCTCGGAAACGAGCTGCGGTGGCTGTGGCCACGGCCACGCCATGGCTGGCGGCGAGAAACTCTCGGCCGCGGTGGAGGAAGAGGCTAGGGGATGAGCGCGAGCTTGAGAGAAGGGGGAAGAGGAAGAGGGGCTCACAGTGGACTGGACGGAGGGGTCGTCGAGCTCGGGGAAGCTTCTGCGACGGCGAATTTACGGCGGCGATCTCCGGGCACCGGGGATGAAGACGACGACGCTCCGGTCGACTGGTTCCTCCTCTGGTCGCGTGCGTCGGTGTGCAGCTCCATGGGGTCGGGACGGAGCTCCTGAGCTCATTGGAAGGGCGAGGGGTGGCCGGTGGCTATGGATGCGACGGCGGCGCCCTCCGGTGGCTCTCGGTGGTGCTCCAAATCGAGAGAGGGAGAGAGCCAGAGCGAGCAGAGAGAAGGGATAGCGGTCGGGGACGACTCCGTGGCGTCGCTAGAGGGCTCGGGGAGGAAGCAGGAGGTGGCCAGGGGAAGCAGGAGGTGGCCGGGGCGGCGTCGGCGCTCGCCACCGAGCAGCTTCGGGGCGAGGGGGAGGAAGACGACAGAGAGGAGGAGGTGGGCTGGGCCTCAGCCGCATCGCTGGGCCAGGTGGGGCGCTAGGTGGGCTGCGGTAAGTGGCCCAGGTAGGCTTCCTCTCTCTCCTGTTTTTTTATATTCCTGTTCTGTTTTCTTTTATTTAATTCTTTTTGCCACTGTTTTGAATTTAAAATAATTCAAACAATGCCAAAAGCTCCTCTGAATATTTTTATTTTGCTAGATGGACTTTTCCAAAAGCCCATAAAATATTTCAGGGATATTTGAAATTATATTCTAATTATATGAATATAATTCAAATTCAAATAGCTAATGAATTAAATTCAAAGTCCCAAAAATAAATCCTTAAAAATGTTCAATATTTTGGTTGGGACCAGAACCCTTGCCAAAAATTATCAAACATTTAAGAAGAGCATTTTGGAACAATGAATGAGATTTTTAGGGTTTTTGCCCTTCTTTTATTTAGGGTTTTGAGGCTTCCAATTTCCCTCAGTTCAAGTTTCAAAATTAAACATGATGCAAACACCAGGCAGCACCAGAAGCTAGGGATGTGACACCCGATTCTAAGCCATTAAGCATGGTGCACTAAACTATCAAGTAGTCATCATATTGAGCTAGCCAAACGTTCATAACGTCTGCATCTGCTCCTGCAATAGGTCCGTCACCTAGCGGTGCATCAAGGATATAATTCTTCTGTGCAGCAATGAGGATAAACCTCAGATCACGGATCCAATCCGCATCATTGCTACTAACATCTTTCAACACAATTTTCTCTAGGAACATATCAAAATAAACATAGGGAAGCAACAACGCGAGCTATTGATCTACGACATGATTTACAAAATACTACCAGGACTAAGTTCATGATAAATTTAAGTTCAATTAATCATATTACTTTAAGAACTCCCACTTAGATAGACATCCCTCTAATCCTCTAAGTGATCACGTGATCCAAATCAACTAAACCATGTCCGATCATCACGTGAGATGGAGTAGTTTCATTGGTGAACATCACTATGTTGATCATATCTACTATATGATTCACGCTCGATCTTTCGATCTCAGTGTTCCGAGGCCATATCTGCGTATGCTAGGCTCGTCAAGTTTAATCTGAGTATTCTGTGTGTGCAAAACTGGCTTGCACCCGTTGTAGATGGACGTAGAGCTTATCACACCCGATCATCACGTGGGTGTCTGGGCACGACGAACTTTGGCAACGGTGCATACTCAGGGAGAAAACTTTTATCTTGATAATTTAGTGAGAGATCATCTTATAATGCTACCGTCAATCAAAGCAAGATAAGATGCATAAAAGATAAACATCACATGCAATCAATATAAGTGATATGATATGGCCATCATCATCTTGTGCCTGTGATCTCCATCTCCGAAGCACCGTCATGATCACCATCGTCACCGACGCGACACCTTGATCTCCATCGTAGCATCGTTGTCGTCTCGCCAATCTTATGCTTCCACGACTATCGCTACCGCTTAGTGATAAAGTAAAGCATTACAGCGCGATTGCATTGCATACAATAAAGCGACAACCATATGGCTCCTGCCAGTTGCCGATAACTCGGTTACAAAACATGATCATCTCATACAATAAAATTTAGCATTATGTCTTGACCATATCACATCACAACATGCCCTGCAAAAACAAGTTAGACGTCCTCTACTTTGTTGTTGCAAGTTTTACGTGGCTGCTACGGGCTTAGCAAGAACCAATCTTACCTACGCATCAAAACCACAACGATAGTTTGTCAAGTTGGTGCTGTTTTAACCTTCGCAAGGACCGGGCGTAGCCACATCGGTTCAACTAAAGTTGGAGAAACTGTCACCCGCAAGCCACCTATGTGCAAAGCACGTCGGGAGAACCGGTCTGGCGTAAGCGTACGCGTAATGTCGGTCCGGGCCGCTTCGTCCAACAATACCGCCGAACCAAAGTATGACATGCTGGTAAGTAGTATGACTTATATCACCCATAACTCACTTGTGTTCTACTCGTGCATATAACATCAACATATAAAACCTAGGCTCGGATGCCACTGTCGGGGAACGTAGTAATTTCAAAAATTTTCCTATGCACACGCAAGATCATGGTGATGCATAGCAACGAGAGGGGAGAGTGTGATCTACGTACCCTTGTAGATCGACAACGGAAGCGTTTGGTTGATGTAGTCGTATGTCTCCACGGCCTGACCGATCAAACACCGAAACTATGGCACCTCTGAGTTCTAGCACACGTTCAGCTCGATGACGATCCCCGGACTCCGATCCAGCAAAGTGTTGGGGAAGAGTTCCGTCAGCATGACGGCGTGGTGACGATCTTGATGTACTACTGTCGCAGGGCTTCGCCTAAGCACCGCTACAATATTATCGAGGACTATGGTGGCAGGGGGCGCCGCACACGGCTAAGAATATGATCACGTGGATCAACTTGTGTGTCTCTGGGGTGCCCCTGCCTCCATATATAAAGGCTCAAGGGGGGGGGTGCGGCCGGCCTAGGAGAGGCGCGCCAGGAGGAGTCCTACTCCCTCCGGGGGTAGGATCCCCCCCCCCAATCCTAGTTGGAATAGGATTCGCGGAGGGGGGAAAAGAGGAAGGGGGGCCGGCCCCCTCTCCTTGTCCTATTCGGACCAAGGGAGGGGAGGGGCACGCGGCCCATCTCTGGCTGCCTCTTCTCTTTTCCACTAAGGCCCACTAAGGCCCATATACCTCCCGGGGGGTTCCGGTAACCTCCCGGTACTCCGGTAAAATCCCGATTTCACCCGGAACACTTCCGATATCCAAACATAGGCTTCCAATATATCAATCTTTATGTCTCGACCATTTCGAGACTCCTCGTCATGTCCGTGATCACATCCGGGACTCCGAACAACCTTCGGTACATCAAAATGTATAAACTCATAATATAACTGTCATCGAAACCTTAAGCGTGCGGACCCTACGGGTTCGAGAACAATGTAGACATGACCGAGACACGTCTCCGGTCAATAACCAATAGCGGGACCTGGATGCCCATATTGGCTCCTACATATTCTACGAAGATCTTTATCGGTCAGACCGCATAACAATATACGTTGTTCCCTTTGTCATCGGTATGTTACTTGCCCAAGATTCGATCGTCGGTATCCAATACCTAGTTCAATCTCGTTACCGGCAAGTCTCTTTACTCGTTCCGTAATACATCATCCCGCAACTAACTCATTAGTTGCAATGCTTGCAAGGCTTAAGTGATGTGCATTACCGAGAGGGCCCAGAGATACCTCTCCGACAATCGGAGTGACAAATCCTAATCTCGAAATACGCCAACCCAACATGTACCTTTGGAGACACCTGTAGAGCACCTTTATAATCACCCAGTTACGTTGTGACGTTTGGTAGCACACAAAGTGTTCCTCCGGTAAACGGGAGTTGCATAATCTCATAGTCATAGGAACATGTATAAGTCATGAAGAAAGCAATAGCAACATACTAAATGATCGGGTGCTAAGCTAATGGAATGGGTCATGTCAATCAGATCATTCAACTAATGATGTGATCCTGTTAATCAAATGACAACTCTTTGTCCATGGTTAGGAAACATAACCATCTTTGATTAACGAGCTAGTCAAGTAGAGGCATACTAGTGACACTCTGTTTGTCTATGTATTCACACATGTATTATTTTTCCGGTTATTACAATTCTAGCATGAATAATAAACATTTATCATGATATAAGGAAATAAATAATAACTTTATTATTGCCTCTAGGGCATATTTCCTTAAGCTTCAAGCACTCGGTTTTGTTCCTTCCAAGTCTGATACTTCATTGTTTATTTACAACAAGTCAAACACTTCTGTATTTGTGCTTATCTATGTTGATGATATTATTGTCACAAGTTCATCCGATGAAGCAATATCAGGACTGCTAAAAGATTTAAAGTCTGAATTTGCTCTGAAGGATCTTGGAGACTTGCACTTTTTCTTGGAATTGAAGTAAAGAGAAGTGGTGATGATCTTCATCTCTGTCAAGAAAAATATGCATCAGATTTAGTTGCAAGAGCTGGTTTGCAAAACTGTAAGTCGTCTCCAACTCCTCTATCTAGTTCAGAAAAGCTTTCTCTCACAGAAGGGACACTCTTGGATCAAGAGGACAGCAACAAGTACAGGAGTATGGTTGGCGCACTTCAATACCTGACTCTGACCAGGCCAGATATTTCTTTTGCTGTCAATAAAGTATGCCAGTTCCTTCATGCACCCACCACTGCTCATTGGACAGCTGCCAGGCGCATTATTAGATATGTTAAAGATACTGTTAGTGTTGGATTGACATTCACTAAGTCATCATCAACTCTTGTAAGTGCTTTTTCTGATTCAGACTGGGCAGGTTGTCTTGATGACAGACGATCCACATGTGGTTTTGCAGTATTCTTTGGGCCAAATCTCATTTCATGGTGTGCAAAGAAACAGGAAACTGTATCAAGGTCAAGTACAGAGGCAGAGTACAAAGCACTGGCAAATACAACAGATGAAATTATTTGGGTTCAGTCTATGTTAAAAGAACTTGGTATTTCATCACGTCAAGCTCCGTGCTTATGGTGTGATAACCTTGATGCTACCTATCTCTCTGCCAACCCAGTTTTCCATGCAAGAACTAAGCACATTGAAATAGATTTCCACTTTGTCAGAGAAAGAGTTGCTGCCAAGAAGTTGGAAATTCGCTTCATTCACTCCAAGGATCAAGTTGCAGAAGGTTTTACCAAGGCATTGCCCACAAGAAATTTTGAAGAGTTCAAGCGTAATCTCAACTTAGGAAAGTTGTGATTAAGGGA
Source organism: Triticum aestivum (assembly GCF_018294505.1). Lineage (NCBI taxonomy): Eukaryota > Viridiplantae > Streptophyta > Magnoliopsida > Poales > Poaceae > Triticum > Triticum aestivum. Next base: position 69,120,240 of record NC_057797.1, read on the forward strand.
GGATGTTAAACAACATATTGTCACGTCATATGTGTTGACATGTGCCATATAACTTCGGCAAGGGGTTAGCTCAAGTAGAGATAGATAGAAATCGGTTTAAGCATTGTTATCTCCTAATTCTTTCTTCTCTTCCAAGATGTAAACCTCCTGTACCGAACTCCCTTTGTACGCAATCAGGGTTTAGCCCCTGCTCTATATAAACACGCAGGCTCGTCCTCAATAGGCACGACGCTTCATAGAAAGTTTACACTAACCAATAAAGAAGCACCTCAATTACGTAATTCCGAGTAGGGAAGGTTGACTAAGAACAGTACAAATATTATATACACAGATCCTTAATTGTCAGAGCTTAGTTGCAGTAGCGAACATCTCCAGTGCATGTACCAAGTTTAGTCTTGCTCTTACATTGTTAGTCCGTCTCCACGTATTTTTAGCTGGTATTGTAAATGTGGTGCCTTAAAAAGAAAAGGGAAAAGAAACATACAGAGACTGTCAAATATCGAGTGGTTGTGTTGGATTTCCATTAAACCAAACTGAAACGAACTTCCATCTCCGTTACAGCCATAAATGGCCTCTTATATCCAGAATAGCAAAGTAGTGTGCTGCAAAGCTACAAAAATTTATATCAAATTAAACATCAAGCCCGAGACAATTTTTGAGCCCATAACTATATGTTCTAGAGATCACTGCAATTTTTAAAATCATAGATTGTTGAATCATTTCTAACTAAATGGTCAAGAATCACCAAAAAAGTTCATTCGCTAGCTATTGTAGTTGCAAAATCAATTTACTATCAAACTTCAGAAGTAACTAATCAGCCAATGAGTATGAAGACTTCCATAGCTAACGAATATAAACATACAATTAGTTGCACGAAGATAAGTATAATGCCCCCTAAACCTCTCCACTCCTTGGCCAGACGCCAGAACACACAATACGAGGCTTATCATGCCGATTGTGTCCGAAACAAAGATCAACCACACTGGGAAAAAAAACTTCACGAACCTCAAGATTTCTCACTTCTTAAACCCATTGAAACAAAACACAAGGAAATTAATCACAAGAAGAGATTTATTTACCTTCCCAGTGAGTTAGGACCTGACCAAGGTATGTAGATCCTCATCATAAGAACATCTTACGTGTACAATCTTGTTGTATGTAACTACAAAAACAAGAATTCTGCCTGTCAGTGGCCATTTAGCACATCCAAATAAAAAAAGTATGAACCATGGTCTTGGGGACGTATGAGGGGTCTCACACCACTCGATTAGCTTAGCCTCATAGCTGCAACCACCCACCAGGACCATCGGAACCACACACACCTCATAAATGGTTCGCCATAAACACATCAAAATACGAAGGAGAATTAGCTGAGGTAGTGTGATAAGTTTGTTCGACCAATTCAATCACTCCAAAAATTACCCAAACACTCGACCGCTAATCCTCCCCCGGTTTTACCTTCTCAAATGTTTGATTTTTTCATAGTAGTTTGGTATTTTCTCTCAGGTGGGTAATGCGCCATCCTTTAATGATTAATCATCAGCCACCTAGAAACGATCAGCAGAAAAACAAAATCAAAGTTAAATAAAAATGTAATTACATGCAGCCAGTAGCGACGTACTATATATGTCACTCCAATGGTATTTTGCATGTGCCCCATGCAACATCATGTAGGGCATGAGCAACAAAGAGATCAAATAACAACAGCGTGTATTAAGTATTAACCACAAATCATGAAATCAATATTAGATGACCAAAATTTCCCAAGCTCGGGAAAGAATGTTCTTTGCCAAAACCTTACCATATCTTATTCCTCTCTCTTTTTCTCAGACCTGCACACCGCAAATTTAGAGGAATTTAGAGAATAGAAAAGAAAGCTTGATGAGAGGGAGGAGTGGGCAGACATATGGGAAACGAGCACTTGCACTGCTAACACTGAGGCTCAGGGAGACGTGAGGCGCCACATCTGGTTAGTAACCATGACCACCTAAGTTTCGAACACCATGTCAGCTTAGTCTGCTCTAATACCGTGACCAATTTTCTTGGGCCAGTTAACGTGTTCTTAAAATACCATCACCGTGCACGGACCCGGAGGAAACTGCACCCATCTCCAGCAGCCATACAACAGCTACAGCCACGCGACATCAGCGATGAGGAGGCCGCCAGCGCATCAAGGACATGGCTGCTCTCGAACTTGAAAGCTCTTCAGTTGTCTCTCTCTCGAATTCCTCTGTCTTTTGTCTTTTCCCATATATTAGACGGGGTTGAGAAGACAAAGAAAGAAAGCTCCTCAAATTATCCGTCTCTCTCTAATTCCTCTCTCCTTTCCCCAAAATTTAGACGTGGTTGAGAAGTTAAAGAAATTAACTTTGTGAAGTATTTATATATGATGAGGGGAGAAAAAATTAGGAAAGAAAATTAGAGAAACTTAAATGAATGTTTCCTCTGCAACTTCCATGATGAAATTCCTACAGAATGCCAGAAGTTCATCTTTTTGAATTCTGTCGAGGACACACGCCCATGCCGTGGACCACCGTCTCATCAGCACTGCCGCCTGCTGCGGCTGCTGCCCGTGTTTGCCAATACTGCCGCCTGCTACGGCTGCTGCTCCCCTCGTCCCGTCAACGACGACGAAGAGGCATCCCCGACAATAGGGACGTGTGGCTGCGTACCTCCCACTCCAGATCGGGAATCTGGGAGGAAGCGAGGAGAGGAGACGATGCCGAAGAGGCATCCCCGATATGTGGCCGCGTACCTCCCGCTCCAGATCGAGAATCTGGGACGAAGCGAGGAGAGGAGGGGTGGGGGTAGAGAGGGGATGCTCTGGAAGCCATGGGCTCAGGGGATGTAGCGGCCAGCAAGAGGGCGCAGAAGGAGGTGGAGATGAGCGGCCGGAGAGGCCATGGCGGCGGCGAGGGAGAGGGCGCGCCGGACGTAGTGGAAGGGAGAGGACTAGCAGCGCTGTTTTTCACCCCATCCGGCTTAGGTTTTCACTCATTGCTAGCGTCCATCTCACACGTAGAATTGAAGGTCGAACGAGTGATTTCCTAGTCATGGACGTAACAAAGGCCACCAGTCATCTACCCCAAAGCAGTAATGCTCGATTGCTCAGTAGTGAAGGATGCGTCCAGTTCCAGCCCATCATTATGTTGACTAGAAGACTATAATTGTTTTGAATTGATTATGTTCCAAATTATGTGAAACACGCGAAATCAAAATACTCACAATAACCAAACAGTGACAAGGAAGAGCATCTCTACTCCTAATGAAGCAGTTGGTGAATAGTCTGCGCGGTTTATTTTCGTTGGTTTTTTTCGTCATTCTCCCACCTTCGTTTTATTTTCGTCATCCTTCCACCTCCGTTAACTCGCTACCCTCCTGCGAAAAAAAACGGTGCCAAAAAAACCCTACGATCGATCTCTCATGCCCACAGCAGATCGTTCTCCGCCGCCAACCAGCCCTACGCACTCGCGATCCACCCCTTCGCCCCGGCCGCGACAGATCCATCCCTGTGCCGCGGCAGATCCTAACCCCGGGGCTTCCTCCTCCGCCACCATCTGGTTCCCTCCGCTCCCATCTGCCGCCTCTGTCGAGATCGGAGACCTCTGACTTCTGGGCTGCTGCCGCCGTTGCCGCGGAACCCCGAGACAAGGCAGGGTGTGGTAGCGTTGCGGGCAGCGAGAAGCGGCGCACGGCCGTGCCCTGCATCTGGTTCCCCTCCGCTCCCCTCGACCCCCTTCATCGCCTCCAACGTACAATCTCGCAGCCGTGGGATCGCCGCCGAGCCGAGGTACGAGATTGCCTCCATCTCGTTCCTTCCCTGGCCACGCCCCTCCCAATTTCTTCCCCTAACCTAGCTATGGTTCTCACCCGCCGTCGCTTCCCTGCTGCTACCCCGCCACCCGATGCCCTCCACGAACACCATCACCATGATGGCGGAAGGAAGAGCAAGAGGGGGTTGTCGAGGCTGGGTGCCGCCGTGAGGATGCTGGAGCCCATGCACGGTGATGGTATTGTGGCGGAAGAAGGTCATCTTCCTGGGGAGCCACGCGATGGCCGCCGTCTCCACCCACGGCCGTGCCAATAAGACAGGTACGCCGCCGCGCCCTCGACATATTCCCTACTCCTGTGCACATATGGTCAAGCCTGTATGGCTTATCTTGCCCCATACGGCCTTGGCAGATCTCGCTGAGATGGACTCCGCTAGAAATTCCTCTATGAATTTGGAACATATAAAGGGGATTTAACTTTTAAGAAGCATAGAACGTTGTGCTATTATGTGTTAGACTATGTATAGCTTCTGTACCTATGTACGTATATGGTACATATTGTAACACAACCATTATATATAATGAGATAAGCCACCCCTAGAGGGTTGTGCTGGTTCCCTAAAACTTATTGTCTTACATGGTATCACACTAGGTTACGATCGCTTCCGCTTCTAAACCCTAATACCCGCACCGCCGCCGCAGCCGCCGCCGCCTTCACCGCCGCCGCCGCGCCACCGATCGCGCCGCCGCCATGTCGAGCGCCGCCACCACCGGTTCCACTGCTGCGGGCTTCCTCCCGGCCTCTCTTGCGGCTCTGCTCAACCTCCCGCTCGATGCCGTCTCTGTTCCGGCTCCGATCGGGACAAGGAGCATCGGCTCCGTCTTCTCCACGCCGCCGGCGCCCTCGCTTGGGCGTGACCTCGTGGTCCACACCGCGGCGCTGCCGTCCGCTGCGGACTCCGCAGGCGTCGTCCCGCCGCTCCTGCCGCAAGCGGATCACACTGCCCCGCTGGCGGGGTTGGCGGCGTCCGCCCCGGCCGCGGGCTTGCGGCGTCCGCACCGGCCGCGAGCTTTGCGGCGCCCGCCCTGGCTGCGGTCCCGCCTCCTCCCGCATCGGCTTCGGTGTCTCTGGCTGCCTCCATGGTGTTTGCACCCCAGGCAGCCTCCTCGATGGGATTGTCTTCGCCGCCGCCGTTTCACTTCGGTCATCTCATCACCATCAAGCTCTCCGCCGACAACTACATCTTCTGGCGTGCGCAGGTTCTCCCGCTCTTGGGGAGTCACTACCTGCTAGGCTACGTCGACGGATCGCTTCCCTGCCCACCCGCGCTGGTAGACAGCATGCACGGTCCGGTCTACAATCCGGCCCATCGCGTCTGGACGGGGCAGGACCAGGCGAACCTCTCCTCCATCCAGGGGTCGCTCTCGCCGGCAGTTGCTGGCCTTGTTGTCTTCGCGAAGACGTCTCATGAGGCCTGGACCATCCTTGAGCGCACCTTTGCAGCGCAGTCCCAGGCTCGCGTCTCTGCACTCCGTCGTCAGCTTGGAGAGTGTCAGAAGCTTGACTCCACTGCCACTGAGTTCTACAACAAGGTCAAGGGCCTCACCGACACATTGGCCTCCATTGGACAGCCCCTCACCGACTCCGAGTTCAACTCGTTTATTGTCAATGGTCTTGATGAGGAGTATGATGCCTTAGTCGAGATCATCAACGAGCGGGGCAACTCGACACCCATGCTGGCACACGAGGTTTTCTCTCGGCTCCTTCTCACTGAGCAACGGGTCGAGACTCGCCGCACCAGGGGCACTGGCTCCCTCTCGGCCAACGCCGCCACCAAGGGTGGCCGCTCTTCTTCATCACCCCGGTCTCCCTTGGGGCTGCCACCGTCGCCCGCCTCGGCCCCCCCACCTACTGCGACCTTACCGGGGGCTGGCGGTCCACGTGTGTGTCAGCTTTGTGGCCGCGATGGGCACTGGGCCTCCAAGTGTCATAAGCGCTTCCAGCGAAGCTTCCTTGGTCTTGGCAATGACGGCAAAGATACACGCAACAATGCCCGTCAGGTCGCCATGGCTGATCGTCCCGCGTCGCAGAAGCAACAGGGACACACTCAGTCCTACTCCATCGATCCACACTGGTACATGGACTCTGGGGCGACAGAGCATCTAACCAGCGAGATGGGGAAGCTTCACACTCGTGAACCCTATCATGGCTCCAACAAGATCCACACCGCCAATGGAGCAGGTATGCACATCTCTCATATTGGTCAAGCATCTCTTCTCACTAGACATGCCAATAGGAGTCTTCAGCTTTGCAATGTTCTTCGAGTTCCATCTGTGACCCGTAATCTTCTTTCAGTTCCTAAACTCACACGTGATAATAATGTGCTTTGTGAATTTCACCCTTTTGATCTTTTTATTAAGGATCGGGGCACGAGGGACATTCTTCTTAGTGGGCAGTTGTGCCAGGGCCTCTACCGTCTGGAGCATCCTGGTGTCGCTCGTGTTTTCAGTGGAGTTCGGGTCTCTCCGTCACAGTGGCATGCTCGTCTTGGTCACCCGTCCACACCTATTGTCCGTCATATTTTGCGTCGTCATGAGCTTCCTAGTTTGTCTAGTCATAAAGATGTAGCAGTGTGTGATGCTTGTCAGCAGGGGAAGAGTCATCAACTTCCTTTTTCGGAGTCCAGTCGTGAGGTGAAACATCCTTTAGAACTTGTGTTTTCAGATGTATGGGGTCCTGCTCAGACTTCTGTCAGTGGTCATAATTACTATATCAGTTTCGTTGATGCTTATAGTCGCTTTACCTGGCTTTACCTTATTAAACGCAAATCTGATGTGTTTGATATTTTTGTTCAGTTTCAAAAACATGTTGAACGTCTTCTCAAGCACAAAATTGTTCATGTCCAGTCAGACTGGGGGGGCGAGTATCGCAACCTCAACTCTTTCTTTCAGTCGCTTGGGATAGCTCATCGTTTAGCATGTCCACATACACATCAGCAGAATGGTTCAGTCGAACGTAAGCATCGTCATATTGTTGAAGCTGGTCTTACTCTTTTGGCCCATGCATCTGTTCCGTTTCGGTTTTGGAGTGATGCTTTCACCACTGCATGCTTTCTCATCAACCGTACTCCTACTCGTGTTTTAAACATGAAGACTCCCATTGAGGTTCTCCTTAATGAACAACCTGATTATACCTTTCTCAAGGTATTTGGGTGTGCTTGCTGGCCGCATCTTCGTCCATATAACAAGCCCAAGCTTGAGTTTCGTTCTAAGAAGTGTGTTTTTCTTGGCTATAGCTCTCTTCATAAAGGTTACAAATGTCTTCATGTTCCCACTAATCGTGTCTATATATCTCGGGACGTCGTGTTTGATGAGCATGTTTTTCCCTTTGTCAACCTTCCTGTGTCCACTGTCGAACCACCATCCCTGCATTCATCCTCTGTTGCTTCTGACCAATTTGATGATGTTGCATACTCTCCTTTGCTGTTACCTAACCATGGTGCAGGAACCGGACGTGGAGCTCGTTTGGAGCTGTTGGAGGATTCACCATCATCATCGTCGTCTTCTGGTGGGCACGTCGATCGCCCTATGTTGCATGGCATCGATTCGCGTGCCCATGCATGGTCACCCGACGAGCCCGTCGCGCCGAGCATCTCCACTGCTCGGTCCGTTTCGCCAGCGGCCGCCGAGTCGCCCGCGGCTCGGCCCGTCACGCCGTCTTCGCCTGCGGCTCGGCCCGTCACGCCGTCTTCTCCCGCGGCTCGGGTCCTCACGTCGCCTTCATCAGCGGATCGGCCCGCAACACCGGCCGCGCCACGGCCCACTATGCCGAGCTCGCCATCGGCCCGGTCTGTGATGCCGGAGTCGCCAGCTGCTTCGTCTGCTCTGCCGGTTTCGCTGGTGGGTCGGCCTTCTTCGCCAACCGAGTCCGAGGCTACCGTGACTGGCTCCTCGTCACCGGCTGACTCGTCAACGTCGCCGTCCTCCAGCCCGTTGCAGGCTGCTCCGTCGACCTCGGTGGTTCCTGTGTCCCGACCACATACACGCAGTCGCAGTGGCATTTTCAAACCTAAGGAACGTAAGGATGGTACGGTTGCTTGGTTGGCTGCTTGTTTGGCCGCTGCTGTTGCGGATCCATCTTCTGAGCCTCGCTCATATCAGGCTGCCCTGCGCATTCCACATTGGCGAGAGGCTATGGAGCAGGAGTTTCATGCTCTTCTTCGTAACAAGACATGGACTCTCGTTCCTCCACCACCACGGGTAAATGTTATTGACTCAAAATGGATATTCAAAGTGAAGAAGCATTCGGATGGATCTATTGAGCGTTACAAAGCGCGACTTGTTGCTCGCAGTTTTCGGCAGCGTCATGGTCTTGACTATGAGGACACCTTCAGTCCTGTCGTCAAGCCTACCACTATTCGGCTTCTTATCTCCATTGCTGTTTCTCGTGGTTGGTCACTTCGTCAACTTGATGTGCAGAATGCTTTTCTACATGGATTTTTGGAGGAAGAGGTTTATATGAAACAGCCGCCTGGTTTCTCTGATCCTGATCGTCCTGACTATATCTGTCGTCTTTCCAAAGCACTATATGGTTTGAAGCAAGCTCCTCGTGCCTGGCATGCCCGCCTTGCCTCTGCCCTTCGTGCTCATGGGTTTGTGCCGTCTACTGCTGACACTTCGTTATTTCTTCTACAGAAGCCAGAAGTCACTATGTATCTTTTGGTATATGTCGATGATATTATCCTTGTCAGCTCTTCTCAGTATGCTGCTGATGCTCTTGTCTGCTCTCTTGGTGCTGATTTTGCGTCAAAGATCTTGGGAAGCTTCACTACTTTCTTGGAGTTGAGGTCACTTCTCGTGCTACTGGTCTTGTCCTTACGCAGAAGAAGTACTCCTTGGAGTTGTTACAGAGAGCTGGCATGCTGAAGTGCAAACCGACCACCACACCCATGTCGTCTACCGACAAGATAACAGCTGTTGATGGTGAGCTTTTGTCTCCTGCGGATGCCACAGAGTACAGGAGCATTGTTGGTGGACTTCAGTACTTGACGATCACGAGACCAGATATCTCTTATGCTGTTAACAGGGTTTGTCAGTATCTTCAGGCTCCCAGAGATACTCATTGGGCTGCTGTTAAACGCATTCTTCGTTATGTTCAGTTCACCCTGACATTTGGTATGCATATTCGGCTGACTTCCTCTCGGGTCCTTTCGGCCTTCTCTGATGCAGATTGGGCTGGTAGCCCAGATGACAGGCAATCCACGGGGGGTTATGCAGTATTCTTTGGCTCTAATTTGATCGCCTGGAGTGCTCGGAAACAGGCTACTGTGTCATGTAGCAGTACTGAAGCTGAGTACAAGGCTGTGGCTAATGCTACTGCAGAGATTATTTGGGTGCAGTCTTTGCTTCAGGAGTTGGGTTTGTCTCAACCACAACCTCCTATTCTTTGGTGTGATAACATCGGTGCTACATACCTTTCTGCAAATCCAGTATTTCATGCCCGAATGAAACACATTGAAGTTGACTATCACTTTGTACGGGAACGTGTATCACAGAAGCAACTCCAGATCAAGTTTATCTCATCTAAGGATCAACTTGCAGACATCTTCACTAAGCCTTTACCGCTGCCACGGTTTGAGGCTTGTAGGCGCAATCTTACCCTTCTCGGTTCTTTAGAAAGTGGCTAAGATTGAGGGAGGGTGTTAGACTATGTATAGCTTCTGTACCTATGTACGTATATGGTATATATTGTAACACAACCATTATATATAATGAGATAAGCCACCCCTAGAGGGTTGTGCTGGTTCCCCAAAACTTATTGTCTTACATTATGCATTGCCGTGATTTGGTCTGGGTGAAGTAATATATTGGGATCTTTGTGGAGGAGATTATATTGCTTCTTCTTATATTGGAACAATTGAGAGGAGCAAGGTTAGTAATATCAACACCTGACCACGCACTAGGCTGTGGCGAGAGTTTGTGTATATCTCTTTGGTGTCAACCTCATGTGCGTGCTAGCCACGTTCTGCCGCTGCGGGCACCCTATTTGCCTTGGTATGATCGATGGAAGCACTTGGGTGATGTTCTGGTGATAAAAATGCTGAAGGTTCGTGATTTCTTACCAGGTTATATGCGGTTCTTACCCAGCTGGCATGGTGATGATTTCTTCTCTTTGCTTTTCAGTTATTATACTGGCCGATACATATATCTATTGGGATGTTGTTTTGCTATCAATTGGGATCCTGGGTTTAGGGTCTTTTCATGCTTGGTAAAAATGTCTAAACTGTTTGAACCATTTAGGCGTTAACAGTTCAGGAGAATAATGATTCTTTCAGTTTTCTATTTCTTCACGAATTCACTGTCTGTTAACAGTTCAGGAGAAAGCCGTAAACAAATTACTTTGTTTTTAACCCAGCTGACATGTTCCTACTTTATATAATGAAGTATAGTTATAAAGAAGGAGATTTCACAGACCATTTCAGTCGTAGATATGGCAACTATGTTGAATTGGTATCCCAGTGTTATATGTTAGAGAAAGTGGAAGAAAAGAAAGAAATATAAATACACTAACTTACAAATCGTGTCACCAAATCGAGTGCAAGATGCTAGCGTTGGTTACTATATATTAATGAGCCATACATGTGTGTAACATACTTATACATTTTTTTGTTTCCTTCCAGGATAAAGGCAAGTGTTCTATTTGTGCATTGTGACGGCAATTTTCTTGGATAGCAGACGAAGCGAGATCGGAGGAGTACACGGGTGGGATGACAGATGATAAACTTGATACGGGTGTGTTGTTGACTGTCATCCAACCGACGTGCCCAGACATGCTACATATTGGCATGATGGACTTCTATGGTAAAAGGACATTATGCAACATGTAAATGTGACTTCTTCATCTCTGTTGTCCTTGAGGACATGTTTATCTTGCCTGATAGAGAGAACGACAGTGATTATTTTGTTCTTCCCTCGCTTGTATTGCAGGGTTTGCTTCGGAACATAATTCAGTGTCTGCTGATGTACTGGAAAAAAAGCATATTTGTTCTTCTTGCTTGTCACCAAGCAGGTATTCTTACGTGGCTCCAATCAAATCACCGATGTATGGATTCACTTAAATCACTTGTATTATCTGTAGGAGGCTGTAATTAACCATATAAAGTTCTTGCTGATTATAAAATGTATGCTTCTTTTTACTACAATATAAAACATGTATTTTTCTCGATTATTTGTGGGGCACCATCTACAAGTGTATGCAAACATGTTAATGAACTCAAGTTAATTGATGTGGACTCAAGTGTCCTGATAGAAGGAACTAACTCTCCAAATTAGGTAAAGAACATGGCTGGTCATCTGTTTGCAAAATGTTTGCAAAATTTGAGTTGTTGCATGCTACTTGCATGTATGAAAGAGTTAATGCAATTCACAATATGTTAATACTCCATTTTCGAGTACAGATAACCATTTCGCGGGCATGCCTAACCGTGCCTAGGACAATATCTGAAACTTACTGGTAATATGCCTAACTATGTGCCAAACTAACATGATAACATGTTCTACTTATATAGTTTTGTTTTTCATTTGGGCTGTGTGGATCCTATATTTGAGGCTTTAAGTTTCAGCTATGTAAAAATAACACTAATTTTTTTCTTTATATTTTGTTAATTTGCCTTTCTGCGATTTCTTAATAGTTGTTGAGAATTCTTTCTTACACACTTCACACTTTTCAGGGAAACAAAGACTTAAGTGATGTTACTCATGTTATAGTAGATGAAGTACATGAACGCACTTTTTTGGTATGTACTTGCTCGTGTATGTTTTTTCTTTATGTGCTACAAAATGTCTTGTTTCTCCCTATATGATAGATGAAGCACATGGTTAATCCTGATTTGCCCCTTTCAGAGCAACTTTTTGCTGATTGTTCTTAAGAGTCTTGTTGAAAATGCTCTAATCAACCAGTAAGAAAGCTGAAAGTGATTCTCATGTAGTGTCCATTCTCTTATATATTATTGCATAGACTTATGACTTGAATCAGAAATTTTGATTTCTGTTGTAATTTCGTAAGTAGTTAAACGGGAGACTTTTGTTGTAAATTGGCCAGATAAAAAAACGGTTTTGCTAATTTACAGTCGAGTGATTTACAATTTTTTTCATTCAAATTTTTGGCCATTTGATCTCATGCTTAGATCCGCATTGGGAGCTGGCTTTTCCTTGTGATTTTTTTCTCTCTGTTACTGGGTGTGCTTTTGTTTCCCAGCTAGCCCGTTACTGCCCATCCCTTGGGCCCTGGCTCTCTCTTTATCTTCTTTTTTTAATTTTGATTCTTGTCCTTTCACATTTCTTGGCGAGAGTTGAAGCTGAGAAAGGGAGCCGATTCTTGGTGATTTCCTCGTCATCCATGGTGATTCCGATCTCCTCCTCCTCCTCTTCAGCTTGATTTCCGTTCCAGTGTCGTGTGATTTCAGTTGGTTATCCTGGTCTTCTCCCTTTCCCCCTTGAATTTCGTCTAGATCTTTTGGTTTGATTCGATTCCCCTTGTATTTGATTTAGATGTAGGTGTATGTTAGTTGTAGAGGTGGATTTTCCTGGCGACTTTTTTGCAGTTACAGTGGTAATAGCATGGATGTAGTGGTGGATCCGATTCCCCTGTTGGTTTTCTTTCTTCTAGCATGGGCATTGGATTCTGCTGGCCTTTTTTGCTGTTAGATGCAGGTGTGTGTGTTTGTAGGTAGTAGTTGCATCTAAGTTACATCAATAACTGTTCAATTTCAGTGGAATTTCCTCTCAAATCAGAGTAGTGACACTGCAATTTTCAGAGTTAACCACAGTGCAATAGTACTTCATGCATACTAATAAAGCAATCATGTCTTCTCAAAATAATATGGCCAAAGAAATCTATCCCTACAAAATCATAGTCTGGCTATGCTCTATCTTCATCACTCAAAATATTTAAATCATGCACAACCTCGATGACAAGCCAAACAATTGTTTCATACTTTTGATACTCTCAAACTTTTGTAATCCTCACGCAATACATGAGCGTGAGCCATGGACATAGCACTATAGGTGTAATAGAATGATGGTTGTGGAGAAGACAAAAAGAAGAAGATAGTCTCACATCAACTAGGCGTATCAACGGGCTATGGAGATGCCCATCAATAGATATCAATGTGAGTGAGTAGGGATTGCCATGCAACGGATGCACTAGAGCTATAAGTGTATGAAATCTCAAAAAAAAACTAAGTGGATGTGCATTCAACTCGCTTGCTCACGAAGACCTAGGGCATTTTGAGGAAGCCCATCATTGGAATATACAAGCCAAGTTCTACAATGTAAAATTCCCACTAGCATATGAAAGTGACAACATAGGAGACTCTCTATCATGAAGGTCATAGTGCTACTTTGAAGCACAAGTGTGGTAAAAGGATAGTAACATTGCCCCTTTTCTCTTTTTCTTCCATTTTTTTTTATTTTTTTATTTGGGACTTTTGCTTTTTATGGCCTTTTTTTTCGTTCGGAGTCTCATCTCGACTTGTGGGGGAATCATAGTCTCCATCATCCTTTCCTCACTTGGGACAATGCTCTAATAATGATGATCATCACACTTTTATTTACTTACAACTCAAAAATTGCAACTCGATACTAGAACAAAATATGATTCTATGTGAATGCCTCCGGCGGTGTACCGGGATGTGCAATGAATCAAAAGTGACATGTATGAAAGAATTATAAAGGTGGCTTTGCCACAAATACAATGTCAACTACATGATCATGCAAAGCAATATGACTGATGTAACGTATCATAACAAACGGTAACAAACAGAACGGTGGTAAGTTGCATGGCAATATATCTCGGAATGGCTATGGAAATGCCATAATAGGTAGGTATGGTGGCTGTTTTGAGGAAGGTATATGGTGGGTGTATGATACCGATGAAAGGTGCGCGATATTAGAGAGGCTAGCAATGGTGGAAGGGTGAGAGTGCGTATAATTTATGGACTCAACATTAGTCATAAAGAACCCACATACTTATTGCAAAAATCTATTAGTTATCAAAACGAAGTATTACACACATGCTACTAGGGGGATAGATTGGTAGAAAAAGATCATCGCTTGTCCCCGACCGCCACTCATAAGGAAGACAATCAAAAAATAGATCATGCTCCGACTTCATCACATAACGGTTCACCATACATGCATGCTACGGGAATCACAAACTTTAAAACAAGTATCTCTCAAATTCACAACTACTCACTAGAATGACTCTAATATTACCATCCTCATATCTCAAAACAATCATCAAGTATCAAACTTCTCATAGTATTCAATGCACTTTATATGAAAGTTTTTATTATACCCATCTTGGATGCCTGTCATATTAGGACTAATTTCATAACCAAAGCAAATTACCATGCTGTTCTTAAATACTCAAAAATAATATAAGTGAAGCATGAGAGATCAATAATTTCTTCAAAATAAAACCACCTCCGTGCTCTAAAAGGATATAAGTGAAGCACTAGAGCAAATGACAAACTACTCCGAAAGATATAAGTGAAGATCAATGAGTAGTCGAATAATTATGCAACTATATGAAGACTCTCTAACATTTAAGAATTTTAGATCTTGGCATTTTATTCAAACAGCAAGCAAAACAAATAAAATGACGCTCCAAGCAAAACACATATCATGTGGTGAATAAAAATATAGCTCCAAGTAAAGTTACCGATGAACGAAGACGAAAGAGGGGATGCCATCCGGGGAATCCCCAAGCTTAGGCTCTTGGTTGTCCTTGAATATTGCCTTGTGCATCCCCAAGCTTAGGCTCTTGCCACTCCTTATTCTATAGTCCATCGAATCTTTACCCCAAAACTTGAAAACTTCACAACACAAAACTTAAGAGAAAACTCGTAAGCTTCGTTAGTATAAGAAAATAAATCACCACTTAGGTACTGTTGTGAACTCATTCTAAATTCATATTGGTGTAATATCTACTGTATTCCAACTTCTCTATAGTTCATATCCTCCGATACTACTCATAGATTCATCAAAATAAGCAAACAACACAATGAAAACAGAATATATCAAAAACAGAACAATCTGTAGCAATCTGTATCAAACGTATACTTATGTAACCCCAAAAATTCTGAAATAAATTGGTGGACGTGAGGAATTTGTCTATTAATCATCTGCAAAAATAATCAACGTAAACGCACTCTCCAGTATAAAATGGCAGCTAATCTAGTGAGCGCAAAAGTTTCAGCTTTTTACAGCAAGATCGCAAAGACTTCACCCAAGTCTTCCCAAAGGTTCTACTTGGCACAAACACTAATTAAAACATAAAAGACACAATCGTAACATAGGATAGATGATTTATTTATTACTAAACAGGAACAAAAGGAAGGAACAAAAGTAAATTGGGTTGCCTCCCAACAAGCGCTATCGTTTAATGCCCCTAGCTAGGCATGATGATTTCAATGATGCTCACATAAAAGATAAGAATTGAAACATAACAGGAGCATCATGAAGCATATGACTAGAATATTTAAGCCTAACCCACTTCCTATGTGAGGGAGTCCTGGTTTAGGTGGTCCTCGGACAGCCGGACTATATACTTTGTCTGGACTGTTGGACTATGAAGATACAAGATTGAAGACTTCGTCCCGTGTCCGGGTGGGACTCTACTTTGCGTGGAAGGCAAGCTTGTCAATTCGGATATGTAGATCTCCTCCCTTGTAACCGACTCTGCGTAACCCTAGCCCCCTCCGGTGTCTATATAAACCGGAGGGTTTAGTCCGTAGGACAACAACAATCATAATCATAGGCTAGCTTCTAGGGTTTAGCCTCTATGATCTTGTGGTAGATCAACTCTTGTAATACTCATATCATCAAGATCAATCAAGCAGGAAGTAGGATATTACCTCCATCGAGAGGGCCCGAACCTGGGTAAACATTGTGTCCCCGCCTCCTGTTACCATCAGCCTTAGATGCACAGTTCGGGACCCCCTACCCAAGGTTTTGACACCGACATTTGTGCTTTCATTGAGAGTTCCGCTGTGCCGTCACGATAAGGCCTGATGGCTCGTCTGGTTGTCAAGGATAACATTACCTATGGGGGAGCCCTGGCTGTAGGCCAAACTCTCCGACTAGGCGGCTTCGTCATGACCGCCCGTTCGGCTGTCGCGCCGACGATGACTTCTCGGGTCATCAAAAACAGCCTCCATGTCGACTCGGGATTCACCGAGCAGATGGATCCAATGAAGCTCTCTTCCTTGAACGAGCTCTTGGATCGCATCGCTGCCTTTGGAGTCGCTACGGACTATGATCGGATCGGGCTTAAACCCGACCAAAGGGAGATTAATGCTCTGCTGGTCACCCATCAAATAGCGGTGGTGGAGGAGCGATGCATCGATTCTTCCTCTATTTTGAGGACAAACTATGTCCAGATTCCCGAGCTCTCCGAGCCAGATACCTGTCTACGGGAGGCCATGGCCCAAGCTTCGAACCTAGAATCGGACAACGGGCCAGAACTATGGGGCAATGTCCCGGAGCCTGAACTGCCAAGTTCGGAAACTCCTCTGCCCCTGAGTCTCAGATCGGGTCAGGGTTTGGACCTAAATCTACCCACCCACCCTCACATAAGTGATCTTTCCCACATTAGACAAGAGCCCCAAGAGACAGTACATCACTATTGGGCCAGATTCCTCCTTGTAATGAGAAAGGTCAAGGACTGTCGCGAGGAAGACACAATTTCATTCTTTTGCAAAAATTGCACGGACAAGGGAATCCTCAACACCATAAGTCATCGTGACATAGTACACTTCGCTGACTTGGCGGCCCTAGTACAGAAGTAATGTGCAATGGAAAGCACCTGGAAAACCCAAACAAAATTCTGGGATCCTCAGGCTCTCACTAAACCCTCCGTCCGAACTAAAAGGGTGTACTCTCATAAGTTACCTAATCCAATTACAAAGAAACCAAAGCCCACTACAGGGAGAGGAACCATATTGGAGGGATGGCTCAATGGACCATGCAAAATTCACAGTACACCGGATACCATGCCAACACATAGCCTTAGAGCATGTTGGATACTCCGGCAGGCGGCCAAGAATGGCGAGGACCTCCTCATCAACAATACCACAGAGCACCATCCCGTGGAAAATAACAATACAATACTGACATTCTTCGAGACTTTTGCCTCAAATAATAGGCGCAAGCGAGCACTCCGCAGCCTCGCCGAAGTATGCCACATCGCAACAATAAATCCATGGAACGACATGACTATAACCTTCAATGCCAGTGATGAACCTCAATTCCGAACAGCCCGAGCACCAGCTGCTTTGGTCCTTAGTCCAATTATGGACGGCTTTCGGCTTACTAAAGTACTCATGGACGGTGGCAGCGGATTAAACCTCATCTACGAGGAGACTCTTTGCAAAATGGAAATAGACAAGAGCCGCATAGAGCAAAGCAGCACGACCCTCAGAGGAATAATCCCTAGTCGGGAGGCACAATGTGCGGGAAAAATCACACTAGACGTGGTATTCGTCACGCCGGAGAATTATAGGTCCGAAGAAATTACATTCCAAGTGGCCCAGTTCAGTAGCGGATACCACACCCTTTTAGGACGGGAGGCATTCACGATCTTCCAAGCTATACCCCATTACGGGTACATGAGGATCAAGATGCCCGGGCCAAATGGAATCATCACTCTAGCTAGTGATCCGGACATAGCACTCTGCACCGAAGATAAAACCGCCGCACTGGCCCTCGAGGCGTTATCCGAAGCCCTCGTGGCCGAAGAATTAACTGCGCTGCGCTCCACAGTGGACAGGGACAACATGGTACTTGACAAAAGACCCAAATCCACCTCTTTCAATCCAGTGGACAAAACAGTCAAATTCCAGGTCCACCCAACGGACCCTACAAAAACAGCATCCATCGGGGCACAACTGAACCCCACAATAGACGCCGCACTACGGGAGTTCTTGCGCGAGAATTGGGACATCTTCGCCTAGCATCCTTCAGACATGCCAGGAATCCCACGCAGGCTAGCCGAGCATAGCCTAAACATTCTATAGGGATTCAAGCTGGTCAAGCAGACTCTTCGGCGTTTCTTAGAGCCTAAGCAACAAGCCATGGGAGATGAGCTAGCTGTCACACCCACGATGCGGCTATATCTCCCACGTGTCGGAGCACGACTTAGAGGCATAACCGCATTGTAGGCATGTCTCAAGAGGGGTAATCTTTACACATCCCATGTACTGAATAAGAAAGGGATAAAGAGTTGGCTTATAATCACCACTTCATACAATACATAAATATAACATTACATCATCCAGAATATAATCAAGGTCCGACTACGGAACCAAATAAAGAAAGACAACCCCTAATGCTAGATCCCCGATCGCCCCGACTGGGCTCCACTACTGATCAATAGGAAACGAAACAACACAACGAACAAGATCTTCATTGAGCTCCCACTTGAGCTGGATTGCGTCACCTGCACTAGTATCATCGGCACCTGCAACTATTTTGGAAGTATCTGTGAGTCACGGGGACTCAGCAATCTCACTCCCTCGCGATCAAGACTATTTAAGCTTATGGGTAGGAAAAGGTAGTGAGGTGGAGCTACAGCAAGCACTAGCATATATGGTGGCTAACTTATGCAAATGAGAGCGAGAAGAGAAGAAAAGCACAGTCGTGAACTAGAAGTGATCAAGAAGTGATCCTGAAACTACTTACGTTCAAGCATAACACAAGAACCGTGTTCACTTCCCGGACTCCGCCGAGAAGAGACCATCACGGCTACACACGTGGTTGATGCATTTTAATTAAGTCAAGTGTCAAGTTCTCTACAACCGGACATTAACAAATTCCCATCTGCCCACAACCGCGGGCATGGCTTTCGAAAGTTCAAACCCTGCAGGGGTGTCCCAACTTAGCCCATCACAAGATCTCACGGTCAACGAAGGATATTCCTTCTAGCAGGAAGACCCAATCAGACTCGGAATCCCGGTTACAAGACATTTCGACAATGGTAAAACAAGACCAGCAAAGCCACCCGAATGTGCCGACAAATCCCGATAGGAGCTGCACATATCTCTTTCTCAGGGCACACCAGATTGTCCAAGGTTCCGGTAGGCCAGCCCAGAGTTGCCCCTGGTGGCCACCGGCAGCTGACAGGTTGGACCAACACTCAGAGGAGCACTGGCCTGGGGGTTTAAATAAAGATGACCCTTGAGCCGGCCGACTCAAGGAAAGAAAAAGGCTAGGTGGCAAATGGTAAAACCAATGTTGGGCCTTGCTGGAGGAGTTTTATTCAAGGCAAACTGTCAAGGGGTTCCCATTATAACCCAACCGCGTAAGGAACGCAAAATCAAGGAACATAACACCGGTATGACGGAAACTAGGGCGGCAAGAATGGAACAAAACACCAGGCATAAGGCCGAGCCTTCCACCCTTTACCAAGTATATAGGTGCATTAAAGTAAACAAGATATAATAATGATATCCCAACAATAGTCCATGTTCCAACAAGGAACAATGTAACACCCACGATGCGGCTATAGCTCTCACGTCTCGGAGCACGACTTAGAGGCATAACCGCATTGTAGGCATGTTGCAAGAGGGGTAATCTTTACACATCCCATGTACTGAATAAGAAAGAGGTACAGAGTTGGCTTACAATCGCCACTCCCCACAATACATAAATATAGCATTACATCATCCAGATACAATCAAGGTCTGACTACGGAACCAAAATGAAAGAAGACTACCCCTAATGCAAAAGATCCCCGATTGACCCCAACTGGGCTCCACTACTGATCAACTGGAAACGCAACAAGACTACGAACATGATCTTCATCGAGCTCCTCCTTGAGCTCGGTTGCGTCACCTGCACGGTATCGTCGGCACCTGCAACTGGTTTTGGAAGTAATCTGTGAGTCACGGGGACTCAGCAATCTCACACCCTCGCGATCAAGACTATTTAAGCTTATGGGTAGGAAAGGGGTAGTGAGGTGGAGCTGTAGCAAGCACTAGCATACGCAAAAGAGAGCGAGAAGAGAAGGCAAAGCACAGTCGAGAAGCTACAAAGATCAAGAAGTGATCCTAGAACTACTTACGTTCAAGAATAACTCCAACACCTGTTCACTTCCCGGACACTGCCGAAAAGAGACCATCACGGCTACACATGCGGTTGATGTATTTTAATTAAGTCAAGTGTCAAGTTCTCTACAACCGGACATTAACAAATTCCCATCTGCCCACAACCGCGGGCATGGCTTTAGAAAGTTCAAGCCATGCAGGGGTTTCCCAACTTAGCCCATCACAGGCTCTCACGGTCAATGAAGGATATTCCTTCTAGCGGGAAGACCCGATCAGTCTCGGAATCCCGGTTACAAGACATTTCGACAATGGTAAAACAAGTCCAGCAAAGCCGCCCGAATGTGCTGACAAATCCCGATAGGAGCTGCACATATCTCGCTCTCAGGGCACACCGGATTGTCCAAGGTTCTGGTAGGCCAGCCCAGAGTTGCCCCTGGTGGCCACGGGCTGCTGACAGGTTCGGACCAACACTCAGAGGAGCACTGGCCTGGGGGTTTAAAATAAAGATGACCCTCGGGCTTGCGAAGACCCAAGAGAAGGTTATAGGTTGTTAGGCAACTGTAAAACCAAGGTTGGGCCTTGCTGGAGGAGTTTTATTCAAGGCGAACTGTCAAGGGGTTCCCATTATCACCCAACCGCGTAAGGAACGCAAAATCAAGGAACATAACACCGGTATGACGGAAACTAGGGCGGCAAGAGTGGAACAAAACTCCAGGCATAAGGCCAAGCCTTCCACCCTTTACCAAGTATATATGTGCATTAATTAAATAAGAGATATTGTGATATCCCAACAATAAACATGTTCCAACATGGAACAAACTTCATCTTCATCTTCACCTTCAACTAGCAACGCTATAAGAGGGGCTGAGCAAAGCGGTAACATAGCCAAACAACAGTTTGCTAGGACAAGGTGGGTTAGAGGCTTGACATGGCAATATGGGAGGCATGGTAAAGCATGTGGTAGGTATCGCGGCATAGGCATAGCAATAGAGCGAGCAACTAGCAAGCAAAGATAGAAGTGATTTCGAGGGTATGGTCATCTTGCCTGCAAAGTTCTGCGAGAAGATGAAAGCTTGAACCTCTTAAGCGTACTCAACAGGTTCCTCGACCACGAACTTGTCACCCGGCTCTACCCAAGGCAAGAACACAAGCAAAAGAAACACAATCAACCACGGTGCAATGCGCAAGCAACATGATGCAAAACATGGCATGATATGTGGGATGTGATATGCAATGCATATGTGTGTTTCAGAAGGGAAAGATTGAACCAGGCCTCAACTTGGAAAACCAAGAGTGCCGCTGGAAAGATGACTTGATTTCGGTCGAAATCGATATAAAGATCACCGGAATCGGATGCACGGTTTGCAAATGGCAAGCAAAACTATAATGGCACAAAGCTACAATTAACTGCACGATGCCATCTAGAATGCAACAAGAAAGTAAGCTACAACACTCTAACATAACAACAAAGCACATGGTAGTGATCCACTCAAGATGCTTGACAAAATATGAACACTGAGCTACGGCTAACTCACTCAATAGCAGGTTCAAACAAGCACGGCAAAAGTGCAAAAGATATCAGGTTCACAGACTTTGTGAAAATAACAACATGGCATGAATTTCACACCAGGAAGCAATGTTTAGAGTAAGATAACAACATGCTACAGGAACATATCATGGCAAAGCAAGGCATGGCATGAAGCTACTCAAAGCATACAACAAAAGTCCCTTACTGGCCATAAGCCAAAAGGGATCAGAAAATACGATGGCAGCCATGTGAACATAGCAAGTTTCGTTAACAGATTCAGACTTAGCAGAAAACTGGAACATGGCAAAACAGATTCACATAGGCATGTTTACGAGCTCGATGCACTCACCACAAGGCATTGCATGACAAACTAAGCATACACCCAGCAAGTATACATGGCATAGAAGCTAAACATGGCAAGACCACTCCCATAGCATGCACGGATCAACTACAACAGCCTCGGCAAAATTGCTTAACACGTAAACAATCTGCCAGGAACATTTTATAGCAAAGGTAGAGCAAGATTGAGTCATGCTAGGGTACTCCATAATTGCAAACAAAGACATGGATGGATAGAGCATAACATTATCTACAAAACATCCTAACTGAACACGCTCAAAAGAGGCATGGATCACTCTGTAGCAACATGAATACATGGCATAAAAATAACATCAGGGAAATGACTTAGACGGATTCTAAGTCCCTGAAAAAAGGAACATCACGAGAGCTACTTTGCATGCTTGTGCTAGTCACCACATTGATCACAAAAAATACATGGCATACACCCCTGTAAAGATGGCATGGCATACAATAAAACACATGTAGGGCTCAAGTTCATAAGAGGCATACATTAAACATGGCAAAAATGACAAATGTCCATAATCTGCTAAGAATCTGAAACTAACATCACATAGCACTCTTGCAACAACATTTAGGGCATCAAGATGAGCTGAAATGAACATGGTGCAATGGAATGAAATGAAGTACTCATCGAGACGAACAATTTGATATGCTACACGCCCAAAACGGAGGCACAGATGCAGAGTTATGATGCGATGAAGAACGCTAAAAATACTGGGACTAGGGCAAAAAGTCAACCGGCTTGGGTACTTCCAGATCTGGATCGCACGCAATCCGAGGTTCGCCGGAGGGGGGAGCTTGAGGTAGCCGGACTTGCCGGATCACACGGGGAAGAAGAGGCCGGGGCGGCTCGCCGGACTTGGAGCGGGCGGCGCGGTGACGAGGGAGAGGGGCGGCGCGCGGTGGAGGGCGACGAGGGGCGTGCGAT